>NC_083597.1:44208151-44508151 GCF_020882245.1 Rhopalosiphum padi
TTCCCCCTACATTCGATTAAAACTGGTCTTTTATGATATTTTGTGATTTCATAGTCGGCTTAATCTGGTACTTCCGTTTAAAATCTTGATAAACATCTGCCCATATATCTTATGTAATTTAAAAATAAACTAATCATTATTTGAATGAATGGCAAGCTTAATATTCTTTTTTTTAAATAAAACATATGTATATATTATAGGTATGTATATACCTATATAGTATATATATATATATATATAATATATGATAAATGCTCAACAATGATATTGTAAAATAATATTACAATATAATTGTAGTTTGATTATTGTGTATAATTATTAGTAGGTATAAAATTATTTTATATAATTATTATTTATGACATTTGAAGTACAACTTTAAAAAAAAAATACAATTATAAAAGTTACTTTTAAAATAAGTATTAATTTGTATATACTATAGCTTATAACTTAAAACTTATAAGCAATTAAAACTGATATTATGTTGGTATGTTTTCATCATATTACTTAATCTGTATAAACTTCTTCAGTACATTGATTATTGTAAATGTTATTAATTAATGATTATACAATAAATAACATTGAAAAAATATGTAATAGCAATTTACAAATCACAGTGAGCATTTTATTTGGACTATTTTTTGTGTACATTTTTTTAGAGTGTAATTTTATACAAATATGAATATGGGACATATTCAATCGAAGGAGTGGGAGACTAATCATTTATGAGGCTTTCGGAATAATTAGCATTTAGAAAATACATCTATTTTATTTTAATGTTATCCAATTCCTCGCAATAAAATATTTGATACTTCTGAAGATTATTCAAGATTAATAATTTTAAAAATAAAAATAGTATCTACATTATTTATAATCTTAATGAGAAGAAAACGTTTAGATGTGTAACATAATATTATATACAGACTTAAATTTTAATAACACGTTTGTTTTGCTGGTTGTCATATAATATTTTTTGCTTAAATAATTTATTAATTTGTATAATATCTACTAAAAATATTGCAAAACCAATTTTTAGGTAAAATGTAAAATTTAATACTCTGGTTATATTATTCTGTTTATTAATGTGTTGATATAAAGGTTGGAGCTCGGTAAATTCACCCTATAAATTTTAACAATATTTTTTTTACCGTTCATAACATAGAATGACCTCTCTTTTCAACTGTTTTTGTATGCACAATAACGTTATTTTTATTACTATTTACTATTTAGTTCACAAGTATAGGTGGGCGTGTATAATATAATACCATTATATAGGTAAACTAAGATAATATTAAAATAGTGTTCGCGTTATTATTTTTAACTATATTATCTACTTTAACTGCAATGCTTATAATATTAAAAAAAAAATAATAATATTTTATTTACTGCAGCAGTATAACTGTATAATATTATGATAATAAGTTAATAAGTATAAATTATTTATAATTAGATAATTTTTGTTATTTATTCTTTTGTCCGTATAATTTCAAGTTCAAGTTCACATATTTATAATTTATAAATAATACTCGGGGAAAAATGACGGGTAGAGTTTGTTGTTTAGCTAAATGATAAAAATATTATTGAATTTACGGTAAATTTGTTAAATATATTAAGTACATCTTTTCATTTCTATTCTTTATAGTAATATATAAACACGTGGTCTAATTATTCAAATTATTGATACCTTTAACCACGGATAACCATGATGTTGGTTGATGGTTATAAATTATATGATATTTGCCAATATCCGATACAATAAGACGCGTTGATATATAGGTACTAGTATAATAATTATATTTCAATATTTTATTCGTCGTTTACCATTATAAAATATGACGTGTTGATTCGAATCATCGTCGTTACTTCGCTAGTCATATATTACAGGTACATAAAATACATAATATACATATATAATATATGTATAAGGTGTAACGAGACTATTTGATAAATTTCCATTACAAATGTTACTATATTTGTTTACTAGTCCTGTTACACCCTGTGTATATATATATCGTGTCGAAATATACTATTGCCATTAAATAAGCGTTTGCCGCAGGTCGGCGATACGCATACGATATTTTATGACACTCACACACACACACACACACACACACACACACACAATATATACGCACAATCATACCTACGCGTAGTATATATGATAATAATATATAATGAACGCGAAGGGATTACGCGCCCCGCCCGCGGCGGCATGCACCGATGTGACGGTCGCGTGCAAATAATCTCGCAGTCGCGAGTACAAAAGCTATTACGGACAACAACAAAAAAAGCGAGCCCGTAACATATTAGCGCGCAGTGTACATATATTATATAATATATAATAATACACTGCAACAATGGCCGGGCACCGCCGTCGCCATAATAATAGGTAATAGTAATATAATAATAAAAAAAATAGTACCTGTATATATATATATACGTATATCGATAAATATTGTACATTATAAATTATAATATAAAAAACACGCGGCCCGTTCGGAGGCGTCGACGCAGAATTCCTAAAAGCCCGCCGTACATAATATTATAATATACGTATAGTAACGTGTCGTCGTCGTCGTCATCCCCTCGCGCCGGACGTCGACGGCGGTGGTATATGCGTATATACATATATATATGTGCGCGTGTATATTGTGTGTACTTTTTTAATCCGAGATCGGTAAATCTACTGCAGAGGACAGTGATCACGCGCAGACGCGCGTTAAGTGTCATCGTATTATCGCCGTCGTCCTTTTATTTATAATTTATGTTTAATTTTTTTTCCCCCGCACGCAATGCGACGTTGTTACTTGTGATATAATTATATTGTGTTTATATTATATTTTATTGCTCGACGACGGCCGCGGTGAAAGCCGTCATCACGACGACCCTCCCCGATAAGCTGCGGCGCCGGACCCGCGGGCTCTGCGCCAAGTAATTGTAAACGAATTATTGAATTTGGGGGGTGGGCGTACGTGGTTTTTTTTTTGTTTGAACAATTCAACGCGATTTTTTGTCGAATTATCGCTCGTTTTAGGTGTATTTTTTGCGTGCGCGGTGAAAACGTGGTGAAATTATAAACGACGTTAATTATTCGCGTATGATATAAAAATTTGTAATTGTTTTTTTTATCGATGTCGTAGACAATACGTTCCACGCGTGAGATGTATACGTAGGCACTGTAGTTTATAGATTCTAATTATTCTTCAGTAATTTGAAAAATAAAACAATCTGCTGTTGAAGTGTGATACTAGACTGTGTATTTTATTACTTCTCACATGTCTATTACATGAAATGGTAGTTGAACTTGTTTATTTCTCAAATTGTACAGTTATTGGTTCTTTAGTGATTTTAAATTATGTAACTATATACATTATAATTTATAACTCATAAATACCTGTAAGTATAGAATATTAATGGGTTTTAAAAAAAATCAAACTAGTTCTAACAAAATTTATAAAATAACAATAATAAATTAGCTACATTTACTACATTAAATCAAAATAGAAAAAATTGTACATACCTATCTCAATTCATAAAGTTTACATTTTTAAATTAATTTTTTTATCAATATGTTGGCCAATTATTGAGTAATATTGCACATTTAATATTATAAACGAATAATAGAACTTTTTAGTTTATTGTCCATGTACATATCGTATAATAATATTATCCATATTTACGTGTATATACATTTTTAACCATAATGAATGGGTACAGCTGCACCCCTAATAATACTACCTGACATATTATGTATTACATTTATATTATTCGATGTGATATTATGTATATCATTTCGTTTATGAATACGTAATTTTTCGCTCGTTCAACTGTACGCGTGAGTGTTAAGTACTGTGGAGGTTGTCGAGACTCGAGAGCGTGCTTGAAATGTAACCAAAAACCATCAGGCAAACCGGATAATGACGACGTGTTTTGGAGGGTGTGAAAATTAGGCGTTTCTGTAGCAAACACTCATTATATATACCCTTTCATTGACACCGTCATCGTCATGTATACAGAGAACATATACAAACTTGATACAATATCATTATTCATTATACACCCATAAACTTCCGCCTATAGGGTTTGAACTAGTTTACGTATTTTAATGTTAATGATCATGTTTTGAAAAAATAAAACCGTTAAATATTGAATGATTCGAATATGCCTATATAATCTATATACTGCACACATATAGTACGTATAAGCATATGTATAACTAATAAACACGTTATCTGCTACAGAGTATATTATAATATATGTATAATATATATTATATCTTACACGACATTCAGGAGTAAAATACACTTTTATAAATCTTTTAAGTTTATAGACTTGATTATAATTTATATTGCTCATAAATATCAATAAATATATAAATTAATAATCATTGATCGTATAATATTAACATAGCGTTTATATTTGGTATATAATTTATATAACCGCAATACCACCGCTATAACAGCTCGATAATTTATTATCATTTCGAAATTATCCAACTTTTGGCTAAATATGAAAGTATCTGGAAATAATGTGTCCAAACTACTTCTACTTTTTTTTTATAATTGTTTTTTTATCATAGCTTATTTATTTAAGAAAACTTTCATACTGTGAAAACTTATATAGTATCGTTTTGTTGGGAATTTTTTTTCGTTATTTAACTATTGGTGTATTAAATACTAAGTACTAAAACTTTATGTATAAATAATACAAATATAAATGGTAATACTTTTCAATAAAGTTATTTTATAGGCAAAGTTGTTGTTTGGAAACATTTTCAGTTGAAAAATTGATATTTTGCCAAGAAATAAACGCTGTAAAACTTTTTCCAAACTCGAAACACGACTTACCGAGAAATATTCACCACGGTATTTGATTCAATATCACCAAGAGTGTTTTTTATTGCCTGCAGACCATTACCACTGCAATGATACTGTCTGGCGAACCCTTTAAATATCCGACCCTCTGCTTTTTATAACCCGTCACAGTAATAAAAAAAAAAAAATAGGTTCGCGTTTGAAACATATACTTCGTACAAATATATATGCAAATTTACACATTTTCTAGAAATTCAAATTCATTCTATTACACTTATAACTCGTTCTTTCCAGAACAGACCGATAAAATGACATATTAATATTTTATATTCTTGCTTTAAATAGAACGACATTTTATTGTGGAAGCCAAACAAAATTTATGCGAAATAAAAAGAGTATACAACACTATATTATATTTATACATTATTTAAAATTTTAAGCCAATGAAAAAAAGTTGAAAGGTTTTTTTCGCCAATTTAATTAATAAAAATAATATAACCTAACTTGTAATTATTTACGAAATATTTTAGGTTTTGATACCATTATACCAACAAATACACGAGAAGAAAGTAACTCGTAAATCAACTCAATTAATTTAGGGTGTTAAATTCTAAAGAGTTACATAAATACTATACATAAATATTAGATCATATTCACAAACGTTAAATTTAATGATTTATTTTTTGATTCGATACATGATAGCCTGTACAAGTACTACTTCTTAATTATATATAAATATTTATTTTAGTTATTTATTTTAATTCATAATAAAAATTAATATTGGTGTAAGAATTATTCTTTCAGTATATTTAGGTAATCTCATGTATCGCATTGTCACAATACCAATTATATATATATATATTTTACTATTATCGCATTTAAATGGTTGAAAAATTAAATACATCATCTTTATTTTATTTTAACTGCATAAGTGTAATGAAGTTTTATGTTTCATAAAAAACTCATATAATTTATTTTTTAAAACTGTTTGTTAATATTGTAAAACGATAAATAATAACAGTAAATATAAATCTGAATTTCCATTTTGCAAAATTCAATTTGTATTAATCTATACCCAATACCCAACTATAATATTATTCAATATTCGTAAAAAAAAATTTAAAAAAATTATTTTAAAATTATCATTTTATATTAATTACAATTATGTACATCATTCGTTTTAACTATCTTAAAACATACGTTGTTTTATAATAATAATTGTTTGTAACCGCTAGCCAATTTAAATATTTACACACACGAATCCAAGCAAACGAATTGCTAACTGAATAAATTTAATAGAAAACTTAAAATGCTAGATGAAAATCCAACCAAATGATTTCAACTGTATTCATAACTATTTGTTGTACTCGATTAGTGTACAATAACAATAATAATAATAGTAATCATATCAATATAAATGGAATATAGAGTAGTATGATTAACGAATTAATTATAGGCGTAATATTAGTAAATATATTATACGTGGTCATGTGGTGACTGCAAGTAAAAGAAAATACGCGCGCAAAATGAGTTGATTTCCAATGTGTAGGTATTATGGGAAGAAGCAATAGCAAAAGGGTAAGAAAGAGACAGTGTGCGAGTGAGGCTGCGAGGCAGGAGAACGGGTGAAGGAAAGAGAGCGAAACGTTTTATATAAGAGGGAATAGAATTCGTATTTTATATTGGTGACGGTGAGGGTGCAGCAGTAAAGTTATTCGAGGACTCGACAACCAGGGCAGAGCTATTGTTATTTAAATGTCTCAATAGAGATCAGAATCATCGTGGCAGGGAAGAATTTTCAATTAATTTATATACACCCGTTTAAAAGGAGACATTTGCCCTTGCCTCTCTGCCTCCCACGTACTGAGTCTTATTATTGTCCTTGTTTTCCACCGCCGCGGAGAGAATTAATTTCGCAGCAAATATATTATTATAAATTTTGTCGAAAGCTTTTATATAAAGTTCGAAGAGTTAAAGAGAGCGAGAGAGAGAGTGAGCGGGGGGCGGGGGAGAGAGAGTGTGTGAGAGAGAGAACGCGTGGTACGAGAAAGAGTGCAAAATAGCGTAAGAGAGAGCGAGTTAGAGCGAGTGGAAGGTTAGAGGGAAGAATACCTACTTTGTCCCTTTTTGACAAAAGCTCCCTCTGTATATAGTAGTGGTAGTCTGCTGTTTCTCCCATTGTCTCCAAGTCTCGTGTCCTGCTGCGGCGGCGTCCGTTCCAAATTATTATTATTAATACGACGACGCACCCGGAGAGATATTTACGCTTTGTCACCCTCGACCAATATAAGACACCCTCCCCGCCACTCACCTTCTCCTATTATTACTAATTTCAATTTAACACCTAGTGCAGGGTCACTGGTGAATGTGCGTGTGTATAATGTATATATATATATACTTATATACGTACACACGCACGCGTCGACCTATAATACCCCGTGGAGGGTCGAAGATACCAAGACAAATAATAGTGTTTAAGCTATATTAAGCCATCCGTCCAGAATTTCTCGATGCACTTTATTGTCGCTGAATCTTCTAATACATTGTTTACGGATTCACCGTAACTGCAGTGACCGGTGACATATTGTATAATAGACGTATGCTCTCGTAATCTCGTACCAGTGACGTTATACTATTTATATATATATATATTACTTCGTTTTATGATATAAGATTTAATTATTTGTTAATACGTACATTGCTGCAATAAGGGGAACATTACAGCCATTCGCCGATCGCACAATGACTCGATGAATAAAATGAATGTATCTTACGAAATTATAAAGAATGTGCATTTATACATATTTTAATATATTATACATTTATACATCGTAGATAATCTCTTTTAGTGGACATTTTGTATAGTAAGTTAAACAAAAGTGTTCAAAGGAAGTATAATAATATATCATGTAAAAAAAAGTATATTATGTTTGAAAAACCTCAAATATATAAATTATATTATAGAGGTAAACGAAAAACATATTTATACCAAATTGTAAACAAAACGAATTGCAGTGAGTTATGACTGATAAAATATTAATATTTGAAAACATTGACATGATTTCGTAGTGTCTACGTTACTAGATTTAAAAAAGTTACAATACTACAGCACTTTTTAATATATAATTAAAAGTTCACATAAAAATCACTTTTTATAGTATTATTTATTGTATAATATTAACGAAATTTACTAAAACCAAAATCTATTATACTATAATTTATTAGGTTTATATATAGTATACCAAAGCATTTTTAAATATGTTAAGAAACGTATACCTCTATATAAATAAATATAATATAATATGGTGTTTAATATTTTATCTACAACAACAACTACAACGGTAATAACTCGAAAATAAATAGGGAAAATAAATAATTTTATAAGATAACATCTCAGAAGGGTAATTTAGTACAGTCGTACAGAAAGTTATAACAGAGTACAATAATACGTACATCAGACTGCACGCAAACTAAAATCAAAAATATTTTAAGAATATATACAAATAAGTATTATCCAACGTGAGATCTTAATTAATATTTAGTTATAATTCGTTTGAATATTACAGATATAGAATATAATATTTATGGCATTCAAATATCTACAATTTAATGTTCATCAGACTGAAATAAAAATTAAAAAGTTAGTAATAGATTAATGGAATATAGATAAATATACAGTGTTAAATCATAGTATTTTATATATGTTTTTAATTTAAAAGCATTATCATGGAAAAAATCAAAACTAAAGATGTCATCACAAAATATTAACATACGGTTTAGTGAGTTGTATACTTAACGAAATCGTTTTTAGCCAAATGAATAAAATATAATTGCGAATGGCAGGCATTATATAAACTGAGACTTTAAAATAAATTTGTTACCTATAATAATGGTTTTGGGCAGTCAAATGTTGTCGTTTAATAATTTATGAATAAATGAAACAACTCTACCGTTTAAACTGTACATTTTGTATTTACCAATGTATAGTGACATCTTCAACTGGTTTAGGTACCTGCCATACCGATTTTATATGGAATCTTATTACATCGTACGAATTGTTCGTATTGAGTGAACTGGTCACAACAATATTGTGAAAGCAAATATCTTGGCCAATTTTTCAATTTGAAACCTTTTTTTTCACATTATTTATTGAATATAAGAATTTATTAGTATTTATTTATACGTATTGGCGTATAACCTGGCGTAGCTATTAAATCAGTTCATTGATAAAATATGTTCTCACCAGTATCGATGTATGAAATATGTTATTGTTGTTGTTTTTAAAATGAGATTAAATTTCATTTTTACCGCTATACATAACAAAAATATTACGTTTATTTAGACAAACAGTTTTCGGATGATCTTGTAAAACGATAAGAGCGTTTAAATCGACCTCTTATTGTGATCCGATCATCTGTTAAAGTAATACATGGAAGAAAAAAAAGGTGGTTAGCAAATTAGTGTTCCGTTATATAGTGAGTAATATTTGATTGACAGGTCGAAGAATAAACGCTTGCCTCGTGATTCTCATACAAATAATAAATACAGATGTAAAAAAAAAAAAGTAGAGTATTAAACATATTATTATAACCGCGAACTGCATTTAATCGAACAAGCTAAAATATTTCAAGTATAAAATAGTGGCTTTAAATTTAAATTCAATTAAATCGTTATAAAATACGTTCGATCACTGTATACGTTTTATAATTCAAGTTTATAATTTAGTTATGTTTTTCCGCGCATGTTCCACATATTTATACATAATGATATATACGAATGGAAAAAAATCATCATCGATTTAAAATATTAGACTTTTATAACTTGTCACGATCTCTATTTGATAAATTACCGACTATTATTATGACGTTTTGTCGTTGGCTTATAACACTTGCTGTGGCGTCGGCGTCGTCTCTCGGAGGGTGGCTCTCCTCGTCGTCATCGTGATTAATTATCATCCTCATCGATTCGTCTGAAAGAAACACCCCGCAATATAATATAATATTTGATTTACTACGGTCTACAACGGGAGTTGTTTATACACTTAAACATTTTAAGGTGGCCGGCCGTCTATAATTGGGTCTTTTGTTGGACCTGAATTGAATGAATCGCAAACGTGAATACTTGACACAACATTTTTTTCCCTTTAGTTTATTCCTTCTACTGTAGTAAGTTTTCAATTATTAAATAAACTGTGTTTGAAAACGTTTCGGAGCGGCTATCTGCCAGTGACATTTGTTTACTCTTTCGAGTTCACCGGTGCGGTAATCAAATTCAATTTGCCATGTTTATTTGTTTTTTGGATTCTATTTATATAAACACAAGATGTAATATATCTATAAGCGATACAAAAATAAATGTATTTTTACCTCTAAATTGATATTTTAGTTTTGGATTTTACATAAAATATTTTCAATTTTAATTTTTAATGCAAAGCATAATATACCCATAAATAATTATTGCAATTAAAAAAAATTATTATTAGCCGATTAATAGTTGATATTTTTCTATTTTTCCATACCTATTGTATACTATTTAATTTATATACTATCTTTTTATTTCTATACAATTTTATATTTTCTTTAGTATTATAAAAACTTGTATTAAAGCATATAGGTATGGCATTATATTATATAATATTATAATAAAATTAAAATAATTAATAAATAATAATACATGTAATGTATTTTACTACTGTCTCTACTCGTAAGTATATACATATACAATATTTGAATGAAACAAGATAAGAAATTTATTTTATTTTTACAAATTACAATGATGTTTTAATTTTTTATACATATTATGTTTTCACGTTAATGAGCTATTTTTGTTTATGTTTACGTATAGTTCCTTTATAGATCATTAATTGTATTTATGAAGGGCTTTGACAATTTTTGATTACCTGAACAATTTCTCTCATCATAAGGATAAACTACTGATTACTATATTTATGAGTATGTCTACATACATATTAATATATTATAGTACCTATATGTCCATATAATACGATTTACTTTATCGTATTATATATGCGATTTACTTAATATTTCTGTAATTGATTAAAGTAGGTTTTTTTGTTTATGAAGACTCCTCTCCTCTATTCCTTGAAAGGACTGCGTACATGTGATATTATGTATTTTTCTTTTACGTACCACCATTGATGTTAAAATACCACTAGTATGTGATTACTTTTAAACGAATAATAATAAGCTGATATCTTAACACATTCAATAGAAGTAACGGAAGCACTTAAGTTTTAATAAGCATTGTACTTTATCTTAAATAAGTCTAATAAGTTTTAAGTAGACTTTGTTTAAGAACATAAGGTAGGTATGTGATATATATTTTCAGTACACTATTTGAATTAAAGATTATAACCTGATGATATAATATTGTTTTTCATAAGGAAATTCCTCGTTACCGTAAACGAGATGAATCGTATATATTTGTTATAAATAAAACAAATGCTTAATTATAACAACAAAAAATTCAATGGTTACGTGCAGAAACCACTACAACTAAAAATATCCTGTTTAGTAGTCCAAGTGATTTTTATAATTCTGTTTAATTGTATTATATTTTTCTTTGTATGATCATTTATTGATATAGGTGTCGAAGAAAAATACTGAGGTACATATTATATTCTTATGTAGTCGCAAGAATATACAATATATGTTTCTATATATATTTGAAATTTGTTAACAATTAAATGATTTCTGTCTGTGAAAGAACAGCGTATTATATGTATATATATATCGTTGGGTGCACGCGTAATTTGATCGCTATCGATATATACTCGAAAAATAAAATAAATAGAATAGAAAAAATGGAAACTGAACGGCTGAAGAGTCAAAAGGTCCAGAGTACGGATGGAATCGATATGATTTCTACCGATGTGCCCACATCGATGACAGTTGTTCCACTTCTGTACAATTATATTATATTATTGTGTCACCGCGTTGAATTATATACTATAAAATAATATTGTCATTGTACGATTATAATCTGCGGCCGAGTGGGCTGTGGAAACAAAACTGCCAATCTCTAATCGCTATTCAAAATCTGGGTATATATATATGAAAAAAAAAAATAATCCTCTATTCATACCGGACGTATCGATTAAAACAGAACTGTTTCACGGGGACTATTTCATTCGCGGTAAGACGATACACGGTGGTAAATCGGATATTTTATTTTACAGAAAAAAAAAGAAAAAAAAACAATAAAACGTGTACTTTTTGTTCTATTTCATAAACTCCATTCAAAAATATGGTCTGACGGTACAATATAATTTTTATTATTATTCGGTAGGCGTTTCCGGCAGCTCTGTTTTTTTTTCCTTCAATTTAAACAATATAACTGCCAACTGGAAAAACCACAGAAACAGCAGCACTAGCAGCAAACATATCAATTATCCTATTGTATCCGAACACGAATCGGACACAAAGATACCCCATCGGGATTTCACATATTATACATACACAATTATATTTAACTACGTCTTTATTTAATACGGTATAATGTTTTAATAATAGCCATCGAGCTACGTTTGTTTAAATTGTTTTTTTTTTATTTTTTTTTTTTATTTCAATGCTCCGTAATGGGCGGGCACGTAAACGCCCATCTAGTTGGTCCATAAAAACGTCAAACGAAGATATTATCCTATTTACTAATTAATAACCTTTAACATACAAATAATTACACATAAATGATTTATCAATTTTTACTCTTCAAAATTGTTCAGAAATGATTAATTGTTTTTCTTATTCTACAAATGAATAATCTAACACCTATACCTTTAATCTATACATATCCAATATCCACTAAACTTTCAAACTAAAAATCGTTCTGGATATTTACTTAAAAAATAATATGCATACAAATATTTGTAATATTTTATTTTTTTTTTTAACATTATAGTTCAACGATTACAGCATCATTACAATATTAAATCTTGATAATTCCTTAGAATTAAACTCAACAGAAAAAATGTATTGGGTATCAGCTGTTAAGAGTAATAGAGCATCATCGCCGATTCCGTTAACATTCCTTAAATTCACCAAAAATCAGTAGAACTAAAATGTTCTATTATGATTTTTCAATTCAAAAGAAATCAAATAATAAAAATCAATAAAAATATGCACACTTGTAATTCGTCCATAAAATCTGTGGAATGTCAGCATTTACAAACTGACATGTTTTTTTTTTTAATAAAATTAAATATATACCTATATTATATTATATATAATTATTTTTTGAAATATATATGACGTTTTAAGTGGCAGACATTTTCAATAATGATTGAGAGCAGAGAAAAATTTAGACCTACCCACTCCAAAACACGGTTTGTAATCATTTAGCTCAAGCACAATATTGTACAACCATACAGCTGGTATGAATTCAATGACTTTAACATAGGTACTACATACGCTGTCGTCACTGGTGAGTAATAGGTATATATATATAGATATATATAAAATATACAATTAGATGGTCCAATAACTTAATTGTTTATGATCTTCTTGCTGTAATAAACATTTTTATCGAAGGGTTGTCCGGACAATCGAACCTTTATTGTTTGTTTAGTTATTAAATTATATAGTCAAGCTGAATTATAATAAAACAATTCAAAAAAGCTAATTTATTTATCAATATAATATAATACATTATTATATTATAACGTTACTATAACGGAAATTCTGTTGAGATTGTTTTGAATAAAAGAAACACATATAACAATTGATAATTTATACTAATTATTATTGTTCTAATTATTTCTTATAATTTTATATGGTAGTTACATAGAAGTAACTAGTAAGTACCCATACGCGTTTTAATAATATTAACTATTATTTGAATGTAATTTATAACGTTTTTTAATTGGTTAAAGAACTTTTGTTTTATTAATAATATTGTTAATTTAAAGTAATCGAATTTTAATAAAGATAAAATTTAATCAAATTTACAAAATGTGTACTTGTATCTATATGAATAAACTAGATAGGTAAGTACTTAAAAAAAATTCATAATTATCTAAATAAAAGATATCAGAATACATTTTTATTTCTCAATTCATATTCAATTCAATATATTTAAAATCTTCAGTAAGAAATTACGCACCTTAATTTTTTTTAGATTTAGTACCAAGCTCTTAGATATTAGACACATTTTGTTTAAATAATTATTCTTTAAGTACAATTTGTGAAATTTAAGATTTGTTTCAATGTTATTTATTTAACTTAATATATATTTAAGTATACTTAGTAGGTATACCTAATTTTAATAGTAAGTACTTATTAGTTATATATGTATACTATTCAGGCAATAAAAACAATTATCTATACCAATAAACACATACATTATTATTTGAGTTTACTGTTCATCACTTTAAATTCGTTTTAGTAATTTATGATTAATTTCGTAATTCTAATAATTAGCTGTGGAAATAACATAAGGAAAACATTGGTGCAGGGATTTTTTGAATCTCGACTATATCTATTCTCGACTATTGGTACTAAATGAAAACTAATGTCACTATTGGACTGATATGACGTTTTAGAGTTCAAAGACTAAAATATAAATATAAAATAACATAAAAATATAGGTATATTGCCATTTATGAATTAATTATATTTTTGATAAGTTTGTTTAAAAATACATAATTTTGTATGAAAATGTGTTTAAAGGTATTTAAATTATTTAGGATTTTATTAATTTGTTTGCCTTTATGATAATATCTAATACAAATTGCAAGGTTATACCTATATTAAGGGGGGAAGGGAGGGTTATTCAAACGTCAAACTATATAATATTGTCTATATAATAAATAATAATTTAAATAGAAAATTATTTTTTATCAAATTTCAATTGATTAATATTAATATATATATTTGTTTTATTTTAAGATTTCTTTAATTTTTTTTTTTCAAACACAAATGTTAATAATATATTAATGTAATATGATATATATTTTTTTCTTAAAAAGCGTAATTACCATCTATACATAAATTTTTGTACACTAATAGTAATTTGTATAATAGTGTAAAATAACAGGAAATTACTGATTTGAGAAGGTACTATAAGTAGTGCCAGCCGACTAGCATGATATTAAATATATTTTTTAGTCTATATTATATTTAATAGGTATAGTTCTAAATTTAAAAATATTATAACAATATATAATTATTTACATAACAGTTGGTACGTTTATTTATTTAATAAAATTAACACTTACCTACATATTTATATGTAATAACAAAATAAAGTTTAAAAAATGAAACAAAATATACAATACGTTTTAGGTAAAGTACCTGTAAAAAACAACATAAATTCATTAATTAATATGAAATAAATTTGTGTTAATGCTAGTATACATTTATAAAATACACGACCGTTTATTTTTATTTAAACATTTTTATATGTGTTATTATATTGAAGTAAAACAAAATGTTTACGGTAATGGCCAAAATCAGTGAAAATATAATAGTATTATAAAATGTACACCCATATATACGTATAATAATATATTGACGATAGAAAAAATTCAAAGTACTTATATAGTTGATGTTTCGTGAAAAGCGCTCTTATAATCCTTTATAATGAGTACATCGTATACTGTCGATATTTTTGTGGTAAGACTGTTTATATGCGCAGTTTCCAAGGGTTTGAGGGACCCTTAAATGAAAACAATTAAAATAAGGTACAGGTTAAGTTCTGCGGTGGTAAGGGGTGGTGAAGTGGATCACGTGTCTGACACGATCTGGCTCTCGGGTGTAGAAAAAAATATTGTTAAACTTTAGTCAGAGAAAGAAATCATTAAAAACACGTTTTAAAAGCACCAAGAATCGTAATGGGGGTTTTCTAATGACGGCTGGGGAATGCGATCAAAAATGAGGATATATAATACCGTTCTAGAGTGGAATGATTATTGCAATCTATTTCCAATTAATATCGGTCTCATTCCGGAGTTTCACCATGTTGGGCAGTTTTTAATGAACAAAAACCTGTCACTGGTTTTAATTAAAATTATTATAATTCAGTGTCGTATCTAAGACGCTCCTCTACGTGCTTTTAAAATTATTTAAAATCGCACATCTCATAAAAGATTATTGAACATTAATAACGCTGAGCCCTTCTGTAGTCCTGATCCATTATTATAACGTTTCGTTTAGTCATCATCTGTAAATGCGATGTGGAAAATTTAATTATTCGGTATAAAAATGTGTAGGTAAATATTGTGTAACATAATATAGCACATACAATATATTATGGAAAATAGTACAGGTACTAAAATAAAATAATGATTCTCTCTCCGTTCTTCTACAAATGGTTTTTACTGCTAACAATCGACGAAATCCTGTTTCGACTCTGCGAAGGACGCGATTCTGCAGCGATGATGTATACTTATTCGTATATTTAATGAAATATTTAATCCTTAGGTCTGATGTCAAATAAAAATTAATGTATTTATATCACATAAGTTACTTAATAGGTCCATAGGAGCCCGCAGACATTTTTCTAGGGGGGGGGGAGAAATGATAGGATTTGAGGAAAATTTTTATAATTTTACTAAGTATACGATTATCAATCGACTGATTCGACTACAATATTTAATCTAATGTTTTTATTATGGTAACATATTATTCATACGCAACTACTTTCAATTCGTTATATAATATTAAATAGTAATTTATCTTAAAACATTCAATTTAACAAATATTTTGAAAAAGCAAGGGGGGAAATGTCCCAGCTTGCCCCCCTCCGGGCGCCTATGAATAGGTCGTTTCGTTTTGTGGAATAATATATTTACATTTATAGACATTTATCCGACGCGCCTATTCTTAAGTATACGTCCATGATGGGCAACAAAAGTTATTATACATCGTTTGATGCGAATAGAATACATTTATGTAATATTGAAATCAAAAATCATCTTCAAAACGAAATGTGGTTCGTACAACAGCAGCAGTTATTATTGTAAGCGACCGATATTCACACGGGACAAAAACATTTCGACGACAATTGTCGGTCCTTTTGTACGAACCTTTATTATTTTAATCAAACATATATAATAACATGATATATCAAAATTGAATTGATTGCGTTATACATAATACCTCTGCGGCGCGGCTGCGTAGTTGTGTATACGCATATTATAGGGGTACCGTAAACTCACCTGTTCGACGGA
The DNA here is from genome assembly GCF_020882245.1 of Rhopalosiphum padi. Lineage (NCBI taxonomy): Eukaryota > Metazoa > Arthropoda > Insecta > Hemiptera > Aphididae > Rhopalosiphum > Rhopalosiphum padi. The sequence goes on from NC_083597.1 coordinate 44,225,147, forward strand.
GTCGGTCACGTCTCCTCGGGACATATTCGCTGCTATTGACAACGATACAGTTTTTTTAATTTTTTTTTTTTTTGGCAGATAACAGAAATAAAATAATAAAATGAAAAGAAGAAACGAAACTCGAAGGGGTTGCGATGTGCGTATATCGTGGGAGTGTTATGTAGCGGGTCTGGGCATTAGTGGTTATAATAATATATAATATATATATATTATATTATATACATATGCACAGAAACGGGAGCGCGGTGACGGCGGCGGCGAGGGAGGGCTATTGTGCCAAGAACATATAGCCAGTTTTAGGTCTGCCATTGTCTCGGATTGTTTTAGAATTAAACTATATAATACCCGCCCGTGAACCAGGACCAGGGTATAAATTTTGTATATATGGAGTGATTCATAACAGTGGCTGCCAGGAGCATAGTGTGTGTTCGACTCTATTGAATGCGCCGCCGCAGCAGCAGCAGCATTGTGTTTTGTATTATATTAAACTGTGTTCCTCTCTCTAAACGGTTTCCTATTGGCCTTTGTTCCCGTGCGTGCACACACACATACGCGCGCGCGCGCGCGTGCACAAATAATATATATGCATATTATATATTATTATGTTATATGTATATGTGTATTATAATATTATATGTATAATATATTATATTGTGTTTATGTAAATATCTATATATATATATATGTGTGTGTGTGTGTGCGTATACACCGCGATTCTCTCGTCCTCTCCGAAAGGATGCATCCACTTAACGCCGTGTGGTGTATAAATATATACACTGCACCGCGGACACAGAGGACTGAGCTTATATTATTATTGGTGCGTTACGTACATATTATATATTATATAAGATGAGGAGGTGCCGGTCCGGGGTCATTTACATGCGGTCTGCTTGTGTCACCCTCAAAAGTAGGACGGAATTATTGTTATATATATACATTAGGTATATTATGTAGGTAATGCACAAAGTTCTATGATGAATCAACTCTTATACGTATAAAACAAAGTCGTATTATAAATACAAATTCCATAAATATAGTTCTTTAAAGACCTAAGTGCTGAATTTGTATGATTTTAATTAACGTTGCATATATTATCTACTATTATTTATTTTATCGCATCATACCTTTATTATTTTTAAACATTCAGTCAAATTTTATCAACGATCAGTCGCTTCTAATATTGTTGATTAGTATAGGAAGAATAAAGATAAAGTCGATATTTGCTGTACAACATTAAATTAAAATAATACAATATTGCTTGTACATACTTTGTCACAAGACCATTTTTTGACTTTTTCTTCAAATCGATCGTTAAAGATGAAAAACTTGAAGACATTTCAAAATTTAAGATTAACAGCTGTTATAGATTATAATATCACTTACCGCTTTATTTTGTGCTTCTAGCATTCTTCTATTCTAGCCCTCGGGTGTTGAAAATATAAATTTATAAATAGTACGAACAGTTACAAATTTATTAGTAGATCGAAAATCATAATAATTTTTCTTTTTATATCAAAGATTTTAAAATTTAATACAAGATTTCTTATAACCTTTCTATCTATAGAAAAAAGACAAAAATAGTTTACCGGCAAGTCACAACAATTTTTTGTGAGCATAGTACGACATTGGATATACAACCCTAAAATAACTATTTATCTTTAATCGAATTTTTGATATTTTATTTTAATTCAAAAACAAATAACCGTAGATACTTGAAATGTTCACAAAATATTTATATCGTCATTACATATTATGGTATAATTTTCTAAATATTTTGTCTCTTTTGAGCTATTAATAAAGATGTAACTATAAAAACCTTAATAATACATAAATGGGTTTATTTATACAGACATTTTTTGAAGTTCAAATTTTAACATGATTCCATTTGTAAACTAAGAATGACGATTTTAGTTATTTTGTTGTAATTCAAAAACATCCATGTCAATTTGATAACACTTTTAACTTTTAAATTGTAATGTATAATATTGTATACACGATGATGATATATTTTAAAATGCAATATTTACGACAAAATAAATTAACTGTATTGTATTAGTGAAATAAATTATTTTAATAACAATATAAACGTATATCATAAAATATACTTATTATAGTAATAAATGCTGACAGACCCTCTTCGCTCAGAATCGTATTTCGTTTGCAATGATTTATTGAATTCACACGGCGAATTTAATTCCAATTTAACACAAATACATTAATGTAACTCAGTGAGTATATAAATACTTCAGCGAGACAAAGTTCACTCGATACCTACAGTACATCAGATCGGTTATTTACTTTCCTTTTTTTTCTTTTGCGGTTATTTAGACCAAATATGCTTTTCTCTATTCATCTCGTTCCTCCGCGCCAATCTTTTGCTGGATGGATTTTTGAGACATATTTCTTCACACAGTACATACTACCAGCACAATCGAGGTTTTTTCAACGGTCGTCTCTTATATTCTTTCGGTATTAAAACTATCTTCACGTTTCCAAACCTTCTTGTAATCTCCATAATATATGGACTGGAAATTACAATTTTATCCTTCTAGTTAGCAGCTTAAGCAGCTATGCTATATCTATACATGTATAAAACGGAAAAACACAATGGCCCTCCGTGCATATTTATAGAAATATAATATTATGTATATATCGTGCCACATGAGTGACTGGAGCTTTAAGTTATGCATTTAATCCCTGTCCCCGTCGTCACAGGGCGAGAGGCTGTTAATTTATCGCAAGAAATATCAAACGGGTTTTCGCCATTTTTACTTTGTTGCTGTGCGCCGCTTAAATAATTATATGTGCATATAATTGTATTTGTAATAAACCATTTACAGTATATGAGTAGGTACATTAGTATACTCGAACGTAATTATTATTTTCGTTTTCCAATTGAGACGCTTTTCACCGATAAACGTTTCCGTGTAACTTTTACAGTGGCATTGTATTGTACAATTAAACCTGTTTGTGTAGCGTTGAACAAAAAAAATGGTTTTCTTTAAATTACTTTGATTTGGTAAAAGAAAATAAATAAAAACTTTAATGGCTACTTAAAAACGCTTTTATGAAGTTCTGAGTAAATATTATTATTATCAATTGAAATTGAATCGGGCTTACACGTGGTAACAACTAAAGGTTCGTAGCGTCTATTATGCAATATTATTGTAATTTATCCCTATTTAGCTTTGATATTTTCACTCTTGACTTAAGCATTATAACATTTTTTAAGTAAAAAAAGTTAGGACAAAATGTTTAAAAGGTTAAATGTCAAACATACAAAATCGTTAATAACAATATTTACGACTGCAAAACCGAAACATTTTGTGATATCCATTTTGGTATTTACACATATTACATTAGAATGCAAAAACAAAATATATTACTTTGTAACTTTAGAAAATAGTTGTATGTACTATTGTCTATTACCATATTTACCTGGTCGATAATGATTATCTGAAATATTATTTTAAGCTTTAGTACTTCCTATTGGTAATCGCTAATTTTATGTATAGTCGCGGGACAAACAGACTAGTGTACTATCTACGATTTTTCTACAAATCGTAAAAAACATCTCTCCTCTCTCCCTACAGAAAGAAAGCCACGGGGTTGCGATCGTCACGGAGCATGTAGTTTATTACAGTATATGAGAGGTAGTCGCTACTTGCGGACAGTTACAGTTAAGACGATTCTCCGGTCCAAAAAATCCTTTAAAAGGAATGTAATCGAAAAGCTTCTAATTATTATTAGATACCTATAAAATAAAAAATGTTGTACAGTCACGTGAAAATTAGTGGGGTCATGTCTTTTGGAAGTGAAAAAAGTTACACGCACACACACACACACATAATAATATGACGTGCGTTTTATACACGTATAATACGAGACCCTATTTAAAACTACGTATATATATAAGTACCTATCCGCTTGTCATCGACGACCGCAATTCATCATCATCACGTTTTATTGGAACACTCGAGAATACACACACACACACGAGTATTCGCCACCGCGGTTTTTCAAATCGGCGCGTTTCCCTCCGATATTATGTCGTACCCCCGCCGCCGCCACACACCGACAGTCGTATAATAATATATTTATTTATATGTACACTATAATATACTGCAGTGACCCCTTCATCGCCGCCGTCGACTCGGGCCAGCAACGAACATTTCAACAACAATAATAATATATAAAATATATAATATTATATTATAATATTGTTGCGCGCCCGGGTATATACATGACGTATAATATTTATAATAATATCATGTGTATAATATATATATATAGGACCGATTACGCCGAGGGTCAGATATTATGCGAACACACACACATATATATATATAAATAAATACTACACGCATCCCGACCATTATATTATATCATATTATATCATGTTGTATTATTATACACGTTCGTTTGTGCGTACGGGCGTATACGATATATTATTGTGTGTGCACGCGAGATACAAGTATGATGTGGTGTGCGCGGGTTCAAGTGCGCTCGTTATAAAAGTTTCTGTCCGAGAGTATCAAAAATAAAAAACGTGCCCACATACGCGTGATTGCTCTTTCGAGTGTCTCCGGTCCTCCTGCTCGCCCCGCGATCGCACGCAAAGACGGTGTAAAAAATAATAATAAAAAAAAAAAATCTCCAAATGAAACATTTCCAGTTGCGGATGTCACTGTGTGGCGGGTATATACATATATATATATGGGCGAGCTGACGGCACGCCGCGGAGGGATAATAACGAGCAGCTGTTCTGCGCGTATATAATATTATATACATATTATACAAGTACGATAAATTAACGATCATCATCATCATCGTCGTCGTCGTCGAAATACTACTGCTAATAATAGTAATAGTAGTAATAATAATAATAATAATATAATCGTATACGGTGAAGCTATATATATCATCATCCCCGTGAGTTACCCCTTTTCCATTAGCAAACTATACTCATGCGCTGTGTATAAATAGCGCGTATTGGCATAATCATACCTATTATAGTTATTATTATTGTAACGCGTGATCCTCATTATAATCGACGAATTTAAACAGTTGGCAATCGTTAAATTGATGTTTATTCGTTTTCGCGTATACCAATCAATATAATATCGTGTAATATACTCATAACAGTCATAACATAAAGCTGTTATTGTGATGATATTGTTTAATGATATTTACGTAAAATCTATGGATTTTTTAGATCGCAATTGACCAATAACTTAAAATATTATGTTTATATTTTTTTGCCATTTTCTACAAACTTTGTGTAGGTACACGTAAAGCACAGTACGAGTCTACGACCCGATTTATGTTAATAATTAATAAAAGCTATAAGTTTATCGAATATTTAGATAAGTGATTCTTCTTCTTTCATTATAAATACCATGTACGTTTAAGGTTTACACTACAGGGTAGCTCGATTTTCATTGCACTGTGGTCAACGATACATGTGATATGAGGTGATTTTTCTTAATCGAATGTATATATTTTTAGAAACGGTATAGCTAGGTATGTTGTAGCAATAAGTTATATAGTTAATTATGATTTTTCTATCTTGTACGAATAAACAAAAATAATAAATCTACGTAGTTAAATGTTCGTAAACCGTAAACTTGTAATCAAAAATTGTTGTTACTTTACAAAATACATAATCTTGATACAGACTGTTGACAGACTTTTATATGGACATAATTTGTACGTTTCTTTATTTTTTGTTTTCAAAAACAATTCAACTATTTGAACTAACCGTAAATGAACAGAAGATTTTATAGTTTTACCGACGTAGTGATTATGCGTACGATTAGACATGTAACACGACATTACTGGTTGAAAACGAATAAAACATTTTTTACACTGAATAATGTAGTTAATTGTGTATAGTATAAATACAACATATATACATATACTATCCTTTTGTTTAGAAATAATCACAAACCCTAATATTTAATCATAAAAATTGTTCTCACCCGATTAACTAGTGCATATCATAATTATTGTGACACCGGGTAAATCGATTTCTATAGGTAAACCACAATGGTTTAGTAGAAAATAAGAAAGGTAATTTTTTTTAAATATTTATCCAGATACCTACTCATTCAAATGAACGTCGGCAGTATGCCTACTCACTACAAAACAGATGAATATCTGACCATTAGAAACCATAACTATATAGTATATACACGATATAATTTGATATGTGTACACACAGTGCACCCTTTTTACGTTGTACTTTTTTTTGTCCACTCTAAATAAAGGGTTAAAACTTTGCTTGTTTCACAATGACCTTCGTCAGTTCATCTGCCACTCATTTTTTTATTTTTATTATTATTATTCATAACTAAATAATGTACAGACGTACACAAATAAATGTGTGCATAATATGGAATTATCAGATGTTTTTATATACATATAATGATATATACTCGTTTATAGGGTAAATGTGTTCAAACCGAGAAAAAAATGATTCTACATGACGAGAAGGAAATAAACGAAACGGCAGAAGGAAAATACGTTCAGTCACAATATGCGTATACAATATATTTTTCCAAAATTTGAGTACAAATGGTTTAATATTGTGTTTTCCAGTGTATAAGTTACCAAAAGGACCGCCGACGTTTATTGCATGTTTAGTAGACGTATGCGATGTAGTACATTCTCCAATTACATTTTGGACGAGGGAGGAAAAAAGAACTCAAAAAGATCTATCTTGGTTGTTAGCGATGACACATATACACATATACGACGCACAGCAGTATATACGTATACAATATATTATACAAGCGATCCATAACATTTCAAGTGTGTTCATTTTATTGTGCCGGAGATTTCTTTTTTGCCCTCTCTGTAAAATGCTTTATGATATAAAATATTATATCGCGTACGTATATATGTTTGAGACGTTTAACCATAGTCTATAAGGAGGTGTACCTACCCACAAATATACACGACGACAAGCCTTTTGTCCCCTATAGAAAACATTCTGAAAAAAATAACAAGTTTACCGCATTGTTCGTGTATGCAACAACTGTACAGATACTCTTAAAATATGTTTTATTTACGATGTATATATATATATATATATATATGTATATGTATTCTACGGTTGTCGCTATTCCCTTCTCTGAGAATAATGCGATTTCAAAGTTGAAAAACGTCAGAAGTTTTATTATACACACAACATACGTATAATATATGTTTTATGATTATTAATTTAATATGACGCATAATATGTACATTTTATTTTATTTTTCTATAAAAATAAACCTACAATTAGTTCTATGACTCAAAACTTATACGAGTGGTATTGTTAATAGTTATTTCTAGTTTTCAAGTTGACGCTAATTAATATTATTAAAATAAACATAAAGATACATATTTACAAATGTTCAAAATATGTATAGTATAATACTTACAACACTGAGCAAATATAACTATTATTATACTATATATAATTATTACAACACTAGAACGGTCGTTTTGCTCGTCGTCGTCCAATACAATAAAATAAATATTATAATAACATATTCGAACTTAGAAAATAGCACTATTATACACAGTATATGTGTATATCTATCGGGAGAATGCATCCGTATTCATTATGACTAGGTTATGATCCATAGTGTACGGACACTTATTCAAACGATACGCGTAAATTATTTTATAAAAATAATGTCGTGGAAACGTGCAGTTAAAGTTATTCTAACGCACGCTTATACAACTGTGAAAATCTTCGATGGTCTCCGCCGACTGCTGTACATAATAAGCCCCGGTCGATCTCCATACGGATGCTGCTTATATTGTTTGAGGAGAGAAAAAATTACCAAAAAAAAAAAACCCGTTGCTGCTTCTATATAGAGGTACCGCGTTTGTTTAAAAAATGAACACATTTTCTAAACCTCGCCGTGTGTGTGTGTGTGTGTGTGTGTGTATACCTACCTGAGTAAACAGCACTGGACCGCGCGTGTTTGCGCAGCCATTAACGCCGTCCGCTGCAGAGTAACCAAGTGTAACCAAGTGGCGAGCAAACAGTGTATTAAAAAACAAAACATGTATACATAATCATTTTTAATTTATTCCGGTGGTCTTTTAAGGAAAGTTAGACATTATTAAGGCGTGTACCTATACCCGTGAGCGGCGTACTGTAGAAGACAAACAATGTATATATCTATATATTATGTTAATAGCATTATTAAGTAGCGCACTATAGCTGCACATACGCAGTCTACAACTGTTTATTAACGCATAATCATGTTCCTCTAGTCAACGGTTAGACTGTATGGTGAAACACATAATACGAATGTAACTCCACTATATTATAGTATATATTATACTGTATACGTATATATAATAGTAGTATTTTCGTACAAAAACCGCAGTATTTCACCCGAAAATAGCATTTTTTTAAAAAGAGAAAATTATTGAATTTTTTAATAAGATTTTCGACATAAGTAGCATATTTTTTTCACGTGACGAGTTTATACAAAGTTTTATTGTCGAATTTTGAGGTGGTAAAATCGCTCTTACACCGCCTATCACCATTGTATCCATATACGCCTCACTCAACCGTACTACAAACGAAACCGACCGAAAGGGGTTAAAATTAGTTTTAATTGGAGACCGTTGCCACGATGAAATAAGGGAAGGGTGAATGTCTGTGACACAGGACACACGCAGAGTGATTTGATTTTGAATAGGAATTTTTCGAGTAGTAGAGGATAGATTTAAATGCGACTTAACGTCTGTCGCAGTTACGTTGTTATACCCATGCCACGTGACCGACACAACAAACAATAACACTACATTATTGTGAACACAAATCTAAGATTAATTAAATTCTGATTTATCGTCTCGACCAATCTTTTTTTTTAAATCCATTGTCCTGCTATTGAAGTTTCTGGTGTACGAGCACTATTATAATGCACGCGCAAATAATATAATATATATATATATATAAATATATTTTATTGTTTGTTCAGAAACACCATGTTTATCCCACATAAATCGCGTTTCCATCCCAACCCATATTTTTTTGTTTTGTTTTATTAAATAGATTATTTACAGGTTATTTAAGAGAGATAATTGACCGCTATCAATTTTAAACTTGTTCTGTAATACGTGTAATACTAATTTTTATGAAATACAACCGCTTTAATTGAACGCTTATACATATTATGTATTATGTATTGCGGAGCTACAGTTATAAATCCTTGGCAATGTAGTTCCAAATCACGAACAAATTAGTATACATTCACTATAAAAAGGTAAAAGAACTCATTCGGAGTTCATGCATGACTGTAAATCTGTAATTAATTAATACATATATTATATATATGTTTACTGTTTAGTTACACATTTAATCAAAACATATTATATTTTTATATAAAATAAAAAAATCAAGTTAATAAAATTAGATAATTTTTTACAAATACTGCAGTTGTCAAGAGAGGAGAGCTATTTACCTAATTAATTTATAACTATTGTTTTTTTGAAAAAAATGTAACCTCCTTCATATTATTTTAGATTTCTACATCCGTGCATTGATAAATATAACGTGTTGAATAATGAAATATAATTTTCAAGCTTATACGAAAATACTCTAAAAATAAACTAAAACACATAATTATAATTGTTTTCAATAAAAACTGAATATTGTGGGTATAATATTTCTTTTATTATTGTTTATTATATTTAATTAAAATAATAAAAACAGTTTTCGGCATAAGTACATCGTTTTTTTCAAATAGGAAATAATAATAATAATGATAATAATAATAATAATAATAATAATAATAATAATGTTAATTCATTTGTTTTGTAGATCCTTCTATAATTTTATGTTCATTTACTTATTACATTTAAATACTTATTACTTTTTATTAGTTTTATCAGAGTAATCATTTAAATCAATTTTTCTCAAAGTAGATTCGTCAGGAATGACTTTACCGGTATATTTCTCCAAAAATGATTTAAATCCGACATTATTAATTTTTTTTAATGGGATATTAGCCGACAATAATGCATTACATAAATCAAAATTAAATGTCGATGTTCTGGTAGTTGGTGTAGACTGCGTGATTAACTTTTGGGCTAGTTCGCTTTTATCTAATTGGCGTTTTACAGAACGGTTGTGTTTATATGTATTAAGGTGTTGCACTACAGAATATCGTTTTTCGCAATTGACTTTTATTCCACATGGTTTACAAAACAAAATCTTTCCATCGGTAGAAAAAACTTGTTCACCGAAATCAGAAACATATAATCGCATTCGCGCCATTAATGAACTTTTTTCTTTAGGCATTTTAAAAAAAAAATCAACAAATATTTATAAAATACGAACACGTAACTACTCGCACTATACAGGCATGAAGCAACACGAAACGAAAGCACTCGCGAAGGTCGTGAATCGGTCTACGGACAACGGTCAACGATAAACTGTCACGGTAATTCAGAGTACTCATTACCTTTCATTATCTATTAGCCATTAGGTAATTCCAATCGATAACATTTATCGATAAAGATAAAATTCCTAAAATAGTAATTGAAATAGACAATAATTCAATGTTAGATGTCAAGTAAATCTTAGATACAAAATATGCATTATTGTGCACTAATAAAATATAAATATCCTTTGAAAGAAAAATGGATCGAAATATGCAAATAAATACAGTATACAATTTTTGATTACGTCTTCTATATAGGTCACAAAACAAATTTATATCCTACTCTGCAACTTTAATTATTAAATGAAAAAGATATGCAAATGCATGAACATTCGCCCTTTACTTATTATGGTTATTAATATGCTTATTGAAACGTCGAAATAAACTAATTACTTTAATCAAGATTTGTATTTATATCGTTATATATAATATGTATGGGATGATACACTTTTTTTCAAGTATATACTCGTATTTTTCCCTTTTCAAGTAAAATAGTTTAGTAATATCAGTTTCATCAAGCGAATTATTCATTCTCATCACTTATTGGATGAGTTAATTAAAATAAATTATTAGAAAACGATTTAAATATTTTAAACACGTAATTAATAATATTGACACGAGACCGCGTTGATTCGCATAAACAATAATAAGTGACTATAAAAATATCAATTTTTACGAAATAAATACTCATTATAAATCGCATGTAATAGTGACCAAGAAATAAAATATTAAATCGCTATATTGGAATGAACGATGAAAACTAGGCTTACAACACATATTTTGTTAAAATGTATTTTATAAATATAGTAATATTAAGTATTGTTTTAATTTGTGAATTTTTTTGATTTTTAGTTACAGACTTACAGTTAAAATAGCTAAATAAAGTGTATAAATACCTTGTATAAAGCGTTGTATTAAATTGCGAGTTCTTGAAAATGATAATAAATTGTAATTTAAATCAAACAAATAAAACATTGCATAGAAAAATAACTATTTTAATTAAAAGTATAACCTATATCTATCGAATCTCCAATAAGCATTTATATATATTTTCTTCTCTTTACTAGCTTCCAGTAAAAACTATTATAGCTAATCATTCAACAATTATAAAATAATAATTGAGTTAATTGTGTTGAAGTTGTAAAACTATTTTATTATACATACATTTATAATACCTTTGTATATTATTTATGAAAATGATTTATTACAATTACACATAGAAATATAATAAAAAATTAAACGTTTAACTGTGTGTCTGTGTATACTCAATAAGTATATAATTATTATGTTTTTTGTGGAATTTAGTATCACTTTTTAGCTCAATCAGTGGTAAAGAGAAGGTACTTACACTTTTGGTGGATTATGACCTGTATATTATCGGCCACAATAAGTTTCTCTAAACAGTCGCTTTATATGCGTTCTATAAATAAATTGAATGGTTCAATGTTAGTTGCATGTACACTTCAGTGAGATTCTGTAATAACGGAACCAAAACACAATGGTAGGATTATGTAATAACAACGAGGCATCTATTCAAGTATAACAGGTAATGTAGGAGTTAACCATCCATTAGTCAATTGTTTTAGTCAAGTGATATTACTATAACTATGTGTATACTTTCCGATGGACTCTGAAAATAGTTATTTATTTTTGAACAAACGAACGGTGTGCAACGCTGCAGGCTTTTAAAATTGAGTTTTTAAATTAAATTTATAATTTATGATAATATATATTCAGTTTATAAAAAATATATTTTGCATTTATTGTTTGTAGAAAAAAAAATTACGTTTTTATTTAGGAAAAATAATTTTAAATAAATATTAAACAAATATTGAAATCATGACCCGACAGTCACTTTTGATTATATAACGTATAGAATATGTATATATGTTAATAGTTGATAAATTACATTTTATTATTTTATCCTTCTAAAAGGTGTTCTTTTTATTGAAATTTATCAAAAATTGTAGTACACACATTAATATAATATTCTTAAAAATAAAATTGAATAATACTATATATATATATATAATGCAGTCTAATGCCTTAGAAATATAAAATCTTAAAGTAGTATTTAGAAAATATATAATACAGAATACAATTAAAAAATATTTGGATAATTGTCTTATCGATTCCCCTTGCAGAGATCCCGATCACGGGTTAGTCTTGTGTTAATTTATTTTTTGACAAACTCGAAAAAACCCATGTACCTATATTTATATATATAAGTATAATAATATATTAAAATTTATTTTACAATATGTATAAGTCGGGATAAGTTCGCGTTTACCACTTAAACATTTCATCATTGGTGCGAGATTGTATAATGTTGACAAAAGAGGTGTCGAGGGAAATTGAAAAACGGCATCACGATAACAATGGAAATCGCGAGGGAAAAAATAAGAGAAGTTGCTTCGTCACCGATATAGTATAATATATATACATATAGTACATTGGGTATTTTCAAAATGTATTTCACGGAGGACGGGAGGAGAGGTGCGCCAGTTAATCAGATTTAAATTGAATCGCATGTACCCAGAAAATTGATATTCCACTGCGGTTGACACGTCTATTTGCCCCGCAGGGTAGGGCCTGTGGATACTCTTTGACAAGTCTGCTGTGGTGTAATTGGAACATCCAGTTCGTAGACCGCGCCGCAAGGTAGAAACCTTATTAATTTGGCAGATAACACCTCCGGTTTTTCCACCCTGTCATTATCAATTTTCGCTTTTGCAAACGTGTAAAGTCGCGCCCCCTTTTTCACCGTCACGATATATTAATATATACCTACGCAGCAATATAACAATACTGTTAAACAGAATAATATATAATATACTATAGTTGGGGTATATATATATATGTGTATATATACATAAATAATATAAAGAAAATGTTATAACGAATATATTATGACGTGTACGACATACTTAAATCGTGATTATTTTGGTGGAGGAACGATCCAATTGAAATACATATATATATGTATACATTTATATTCAAAACTTGAAAATATTCGGAAGTAAGCGATTTTTTTATAGACTACGTACTAAAGTTAAATAATACCATACGTATGTCGTTATAAAACTTATAATATCTCGACCGTTATACAGGAAAAAAGCAAATTAAAATTTTAAAAACTATACGGCCAGCGGTGTGTAGAACGCGAGTTTATAATCATGATTCGTATATAGTACATTTATAGCGGAAACAACATTAGTATAAAAGAGAAGTTGGAACCGGAAATAATATTTAATACATATAGAAATATGGTTAAAATATACTATAAACGGGTGATATTTAAATGGTCGAATTTATGATTCGATTCCAAACATGACATATATCAATCAAATTGGCTGTTTTATTGGTCGTCTTTTAAACTAAAAAAAAAAAAATGTGGGAAACTAGATAACCAGAGCGCTGTACATTTTATGCCGAGTGTACGTCGTAATTGAGTAGGTCGTTATAGTAGATGTTATAAACTTAAATCCAATGATAAGTCATTGCGTTCAAAAAACGACTTTGAATGGAGACGGTCTGTCAGCCAATGTATATTACTAAGTTTATTTTATAGAACCAAATTGACGTTGCTTTCAAAGTAATTTATTTTAATTTTATAAATATTAATACGATATGAAATACTATGAATAAGCAATACCTTAAAATTAATCCGTGTACTTTAAAAAGGTCATTGCATAAAGTAAAATATAATAATAATATATACATATATGTAGTTACCTACAAATTCCAAGTCCTCGTAAATATTTTTAAATAACAACAATATAAATTAAATAGGTTATTCATCGTTTAAATATCCAATTACGTAAAATTAAACTTCAAATTTTCATAAAAAAAATTGTGCTTTTATATTTTTATATATTTTTGGATTTCAGTAATAAATATTTATCAGGCACTTATTATATTATATTTTCAAGTCTTAGCTACAAGAATTGAATATTTTAAACATTTTTAACTAGAAAATATTTTCCAAATTTTCGTGATTTTGACAAAACGTTGTTAAAATTTGAACTCTAAATAAAATAGTGTAGTATAATAGTGTCCATGTATTTTTAATATTTTTAAATGTTTTAAGAACAACTATTTTGAGATCTTGTATTATACATTCCCAAATTTTTTGACCGAACTTTTAAGCTTATTTATTTATCTTAAAATATAGTAAACTAGTCATTAGTCAACTAATAACTACTTTTCAATATAATAATTGATTTCGGGAAAACAATATTGTTTTGTTATGTTATAAGCGTGTTAAAGCTATAATATCTGTTTTAGAAATAAAACTGTTGTAAATATTATACGTTTTACGTTTATCGCCGACCATAATAACTTAAAGTTATTATGAACTGTTCAAACTTTTCTTGGTAAACAACACTTAATAACAATTATTTTTTTTTTAAATATATACGATTTCATTATCTTTCAAATCATTTTTTATTATGATAATATTATTATGTCAAATATTACCTATGTATTTATGTAATATATTAATAATCATAATTTCTATATTTATAAAGGTGCTAGTTGTGGCCGTGCACTTTGTTTCCGCCACAAAATACATCTGTGTTAAATTTGGTTGCCTAATCCTAACATTTAGCGTAATTCTTGTGTGGGTAAATAATAACTTTTGGATTTCTGATTATAATATTATCTTTTATTGCTTGTATAAGTGTAGACACAGACCGATCTTTGACTTCGACTAAAAAACATTCCGTCGTTTCCCGACAAATACCTCCAAAAATCCATTATTGAGGTAAAACTCTACCAGCATTATTTGTACGTCTTGTAAAAAGACTTTCGTCGATTTCAACTATTTTCCCAGCACCACCAATTTTCACGTCACGACACGCGACAATGGTCCAACACTAACTGCGTTGGAAAATGGCAAGTAAAAGGTCATATTACCTATCTAAAAAAAATCCCCACACCAATGCTAATAATAACCACCATTCAATACGTCTCGCTAGGTAGTCGCGATAACCGACAAGTACCATATTTCCGAAATATAAGCTTTACGCATAGCTGTCCTATAGCGTTGCTTTTTTTGACCATTTAACAGCAATATTTTTTTAAATTAATTTGTTTTTGTCGAACCACCCAAATTTGATTTCCTTTTAATTTTAGACAAAAAACCAACAACTCATAAAGTTTCAATTGTGTGAACCAGAATAACAGAAATGTTTTGTACATCAATTATTATTCGCTAAAATACTATTTTCTTCTAATAATTGAAATTAATGATTGCAGGCAACACAGATGAAAAACTATCTTAATGTGGGTATTTTTCGATTTTTAAAAAAAAAATAATGACTCAATTGTTCATTAGTTGATAGAATCAGAAATAAGTTTAAGACTTGTTTCACTGTGAATTCGTTCGTTTAAAAAAAAAAATCAACATGATCGGAGTGTAGTTTCAGAGAACATGCGTGCCAGAGATTTCTATTTTCACATTTTCACATATAATATATATATTTTATATAGGTACCTAATTTAACAAAGTGTAAATATTGAACATTTTAGTCTTAGTAACTTATACAGTTAACTGAGTTTTCAGTTTTACAACAATCGGATGAGACGCTTAGACAAAATTGTGCGCAAACATTACCGGCAGGGTAGTCAGAGTTTCAAACATTCGCACTTAAACTTTACTACTTTATCATTTAAACTTTAAAGTTCTGTTCTGAAAATGATTCAAGGCAAGTCGAGATGGTAACATTTCTGCAACTACTCTTCTAATTTTTCTAAAACACAGAATTTCTAAAAGTTTCATATTCTAAAATATAGATTTTCTAAATTTGGTCACTCTAAAACTCGGCGTTCTAAAACTTGATTTTCGAAAACATGCACCCAAATCGCGTATAATATATATGCGTTTGGATTTGTGTATTTAATACAAACCATTGTGTGACGATATTATGATATTGTGATGACTGATGAAAACCTAAAAAATGGAATGAGCACGTGTGCTCATTATGCATAATATAATGCAGCTGCTCCGTTCTTTGGCAACGTCACTGAATTATTTTCAGTCGACTTTTGTTCTGAACAGAACATCCAGAATTCAAATGAATAATGCACACACTATACTCATTTAATATAAACTATTGAAAATAAACTTTTAAACTCACCGTGTTTGATCAATGTTTTTTTCGCTTTTAAAAATTAAATGAAACCTTTTCGATATTTTGTTACAGTGACTTAAAAAAAAAAATTTAAAAAAAACTGATATTTGAATGTTTGCAATAAAAAAAGGTTTCTGTATCAGTTATTCTGTTTAATAACGTCGCTTTCGTATTTGAGTGTTTTATATATTTGATGATTTGTGACACACTCAAAATGTCGGTGTACAATTACTTATATACGACACATACTAAATGTTAATATCATGTGTGGAGATGAGCGGGGTAGTAAACCAATATAAAAAGAACAACGTTGATTTCGACCAGTGTTGCACTCCAGCGGAATCGTATTTCAAATGGGATGGGACGGAACGAAGAAAAAAACGCCAATAGTCAATACTACATTTTATTTAAATTATAAAACAGTTTTTAAACACAGTATAAGCAAACATTTGTATTTATTAAATAAAATAAAAAATAACGTAGAAATAGTAAAATCCTATAATAATAATAATAATATGTTTAAGTGCTACGGCTAAATTCCGAACACGATTTTAATAATAATAGGCGCTTAAAATAATATTAAATTTATAAATTTATATAATATATATATATTATATAATATTAATTATATTGAGTTTTATATTGTAATTATTTACAGTTGACATAATATCAATATTGGTATAATTTGCGCATTGATATTAAGTAATATGTACGTATACACAACTGCAATAGGTACACAGTTTATTATAATATATCGTTGGAATATACACACAACACAGTGCACAACAATGCGGAGTTGGAGAATTAACTGCAAGCGTGCATGCGTGTAACAACACATAATATAATATAATAATATGAATGTACACATTATATTTTATATTATATAACTATAATATATTATTAATAATAATATTGTTTGAAAGAATTACCTTACATAATGAGATGGCGAACATTTTAAATAATATTCAAATACATTTCAATTTTACGCTATAACACTGGTTTTCTAATATATTATGTACATGTACAAACGTTTAGCTGATTTTTATTTCTTTACACATTATATATAATTACACTAAAACTATAAAAAACCGATTTTCTCAAAGCAACCATACCTATATGTAATGCTATGTAGGTATACAAGGTACACGTAATTATTACAAAAATGTAATAACTTTTGTTTGAAAATGTATCTTACAAAACGCGTTATGTCATATATAAGTACTGTAATATATTGTATATATGTATAAAAAAAAAAGGTACTCGAGGAAGATCTGCACGCGTTGAAATTATTCACAAACAGTAATCGGTTTTTCGCGATACTCGGGACAACTCAAGAGTATTCGTTCGCGTTCATCTCTACAACAGTTCGACGTCTATCACGTTTTCTAAGTGGTGTAATATAATATGTATATGCGCGTCCAAATGATATTTTGTATTTACCGTATTTACCGTACGACGTATACTTACGTCGTGTACGCGCCGATGTCGATAAGGACGGGGTGCAAGAGCGAGAAGAGGAGGAGTAGGTTAGGGAGTAGATTTCCGGAAGCTCTGCCGTCGCCTTCGCACGCATTCACCTCCGGAAATAATAATGTTTTTAGTTTTTTTTTTTATTCATCAAAAAACAATACAGGCCTGCAGTCGTGATATCGTTGCTCTCTACGCATTGGTGCCGACGGATCGATCGACCGGCGGTCGGGTGGATAGATTTTCGGACGAACAGACGTGCGCGGACGGCCCGTGCGGACTCGGCGGCGCTGCGGTGCGTTTTCATCAGTCCGAGTACGACGTCTTGTCGGAACCGGGTGACGGCGACCGCGGCGACGTCGCCGCCTGGTTCAGGTGGTGCGACTGGTAGGTCATGGCGTGCGGGTGAACGGCGGTGAGGTGGTGCAGTTGCGGCTGTAGATAGTGGTGGATCGGCGCGGTGAGGAAGCGCGGCGTCTGCTGTTGCTGTTGCTGCTGCTGTTGCTGCTGCTGCTGCTGCTGTTGCTGCTGTTGCTGTTGCTGGTGGTGGTGGTGGTGGAACGACGTCATGGCGGCCGCGGCCGTGCACACCGTGGCTGCGGCTGCGGACATGGGCGAGAACGCCGAGTGCGAGTCCATGAGCGACGGATGCGCCATGGTCGGCAGCTGATCCGAAGAACACATCTGAAACACGCGACGAGCGACGGTTGTGTGTTACATGATGCATAATATCGTTAAGCGCCTATCGGTTTAATGTCTGTAGACGGATATGTGAGACGGACGGACGGACAGAGCGAGAGACAGTCCTAACTCTATTAAATTTGTGGACGTGTCTGATCTGTAAGCCAACACAACCGTGGTTTCCGTTGTAAACCGCAACGTGGAAGCGGTGACCTTAACAATTTTTAAGAGGCGAATCTAACGTTCCACCCATCCATCACCCCCCTTTATCAAAAACCCGAAAAGGGTAATTGCTATCACATTTCTGATTTGTCCGTCGTGAAAAATACTAAGTTATTGTCCATCTACCCTCCGTATCTTAAAAAACTCAGAGGCGACCGCCTCTCGATTCTCGATTACCCCTTTTGCCACTTCGCTGAATCACATGATCGTTACATCTCTCTACTCTCTCGTTTCTCTATCGCTCGGAAGCTTCTATTATCGTTTCTTTCTCCGTTATGTTGCCCTAAATGACTATATGTTTGTTTAGTGAATATAGGAACGGTCGTATCCATATATCATGTTTAATATTAATGGTCCTAGCACGGTTGCATATGCTATCTGCGATAAGAGATTAGTAATAAAACCAACTGTTTGGTATGTCTTAACAGCAGAGTTTTAACTATAATGATTATTTTATTGTATCTTTAAATAATTTTAAATCTGATAAACGATCAAATTATGAGAAGTTAATAGTACAATATTAGTTAATATACTGTTATTATTATTTACAATTTTAAATGTGGATCGCAAAGAATATAATAACAACAATTGATACACTTCTTTTTAATGCTTTTAGTATCGAAACAATTTTTTCAAATAACACACACTAAAAATAACTATGATAAATAATAATTGTAGCTACAAGCAATGATTTATGTAATTAATTTTATTCTTATTAGATACAAATGAACGTGAACGACTGCATATTCTCACGTGACGAATGGATACGACGACAATAATAACACAATATTATCATACTACGGTACACATTAAATTTAGGAACCAATATTTTTTACAATATGGCCGCTAGTTAAAAGGGATCGACCCTAAATGCATTTTCTTTTTAACATCATTATAATATTATTGTGTCGCGTACGAAAAAAAATAAACCGTATGGGATAGGTAGTAGGTACGCGCATATTATACAAATTGACAATGTAAATAATATATCACAATGTGATGTGTGTATATAAAGGATACGGAGCGGGGACATCTTGAAAACACCACAAATAATAATGATAATATGCTCGACTGCTCGAATAAGCGACAAAAATCGGATTCTCGTGTGCTTTACATTGCTATATAGGACGAGAGCTGTTAGAACTTAGAACGGTATAACACGATAATCGTCACATTTTCGCATCATTGTCGGTGCTTAATCAGATATTTGCTACATAATTATATTATGTCTATTTCAATTAAACATATAAATAAGTTGTGTCTCACGGTCACCAAAGGGAAAAAATATACAGCTGATGCCTCTGCAATGAATATTATGCCTACCTATCATATGAATATTATATAATATTTAAAGTTTCGAGTGGAGTTTCTCTTGGATAACATGATGATAAATTAAATGTTAAAAAATAGAAAAGGTTTATAGTTTTACCGTACAATATATATTCCACAATTATATAAACGTTGATAAAATTATTATTATGTCTATTATTATTGCCCTTGTCCGCAAACTCACAAATCGATCATGTCCCCATTATTTATATTTTATATTTTTTCTTTCTGCCGTGTGATGACAATAAAATGATTTATTATATTACGAACCAGCAATTCCTAAACTATTATAATATATGTGTCAATCGCCGACATTATGGTCGACTTCACAACTTCAGATGAAATTGTACAACGCCTAAACGTTTTCCATAAATATATTTTTTCATTATGCCGAAACATAAATGTTTAACGATCGAGAATGCATTTTATAAAGCGTTTGAAGACAAGAAATACGAGTAATTTGACATAAAGTTCGGAATTTCAACGATTTATATTATATCTAAACGTATTAAAAAATTCGCAAAATTATTGTTGAACGAGTAATAATCATATCAATAACATTGTGTGTTTAATTTAATATACAATGAGTAAATATTTTAAAACTGGTAAATGTCTATTTTACGCGTGTCTCTATTAATACTGCTGTTTATATATTTTCCTCCTCGAGTTGTGATGCACTAAAGTTTAATCGTGCGTTTGTGCACATATCTTATGTTGTATATGCTTGGAAAGTATTCGCGGGACGTGCATCGTGGGCAAACGGCCGAGGATTACCGCACAAACAATATTATACAGCGATTTCGCCGTTATAGGGTTTTGATTTTCAAATGATATTTCAATCTCATTAATATGCAATACAACACTAATTTTCCCTAACATTTAATGTAGAATTTCAGTGACAATATTATAACAGTTAAACGGTCGCCTATAACATATTATGTAAGTGTGGTACTCACCATGAGTTCGATTGCGTGTAATACGTCGCCGTTGCACCTCTGCAGCACGTTCTCGATGTCCACTCGTCTCTTGTACGGAAAAACGCGTCTGAGCACATCGACAGCCGAACGTCCGGCGGAGTTGACTCCGGCGGCTGCTGCTGCGGCGGCCGCGGCGCTCGTTTCCAGGAAACTGGAGAAATTTGGATAGTTCGACGGCAACCGGGAACGGTCGGGTTCGGTCGGCGAACTGGAGTCTCTCCGTTTGGGCAACGACAGATTTTCCGGGGCTGCTTCATTGCTGCTCTCGTTGCTTTCCACCTATTAAATCGTGTTTAAGAATATGAGTCGCGTAGACAGGGTGAGTATACACGTCCCACTAAATCGGACGCGTTAAATAGATATGAATAAACTATTTAAGTAAGTATATACAACAAGTAATATTATTCTACACGAGAGAATACTGAAACTCGAATGCTACTTAAAGTTACGAAAAAATGCAGATATAATCTTAGCCGAGCTTTGTACATCGCTTTCATCACCTATGCACGTGCATATAATATAATATCATAATTATTATATGAATATTGCATTGTATAAACAATATATCGTATAGTGTATATAAGTGTGTTGTGTGTATATAGTATCATCGAATAAGACGCTATATGAATGATGTTGTGAGACGAATCCGATCAGCAAGACAAAATCGATACCCCAAGTGTACATCGGCAAGTAAAAATATCCGAGTAGTTAATGTAGATATATTATAATATTGTTGTACGCGAAAAGAGTTGTAGCCTGGTAGCTGGTATATAGGTATCAAATAACGGAGATTCGACTCGTTGTGTTATTCATTTTCAATATTCACGAATAACGTTATGTGTAGTCTAAACCGCCCAAATCTATGGGAAAAAATCCACCCCACGATCGACTTGTCTCAATTTTTTTCACCCAAGCCCCGGCGATTTAATTTTTCAAGTTGTCATTATATTTAAATTACATTTTAAAACGTTAATACACGCAACACTTATAGTTTTAATTTTAAATAATATTGTCATAGTGTTATATTGAGAAAGTTGAGACTGAAGTACTCTAGTCTCTAGTACTCTACTATTACTTTTTATTTGTAAGATTACTATCATACCCTGATAAAATTGCAAGGACATAATTTCAACTCAAATAAAAAATATTTTTAGATAAAAAGGTAAAGTAAAAAAACCAATAGTTGCTAAATTGTACATATTATTATCAATGAAATATACAATCTATTATTTTAAATAAAGATTTCGCTTAATCATATATTAGCATAGGTCTTGTCACCTAATCCCAGTGAAAGGAAAATATGCTGTATATAATAATTTTTATACAACGACATGCGGTCATAACTCATCAACTACCTAATATATAGAGTACAGTTATTAATATTAACTTATTACTATTATAATATAATATTATAACATATTATAATATAGACAAAAATCGAACTTACTTCTGATCTCGTTGGACTGTTAAATTTGGCGGCAAACTGTGTGGACGTTACTTGGGTAGGGGCGTTCGGAGACACGCTGGACGAGCGGCTTCGCGTGTTTTGGTCTTGTGTTCCGATTGTCTGGTCGTGTTTTGCCGTAATGGATTCTTCCGAACTGAGACGTGCTCTTTTCTCGTCTAAAATTGACATAATATTGAAATCGTTCGATTAATTAATTCAGAGGCGTATGAATTCGGAAATGTGTATGAAAGGTTAAGGAAAAATCCGTAAGGAAAGTGCAATATCATTATGTGACAAGAGCATATTATATGACGTATTGACGTTCTGTATAAATAGCGTACGTAAAATTATATTATGATTTCTATTTAATTTTTCTGTGTTAACAAATGCTTATATAATATAGCGTATTTAATCGACTCGTACACGCACACTTTAAAAAACAAAGTGTATACACATACACAACAATGTCAGTATTGACGACTGGACGAGTACAACATATATATGCATACTCGTATATTATAATATATAATATATACATATTTATATAGTTAAACATAATTATTATTATTGACGAATCATTAATCACGTGTTCGTTTCATTTGTATTTGTATATAACGTGTACCTATATAATATATCATTGGCAAATGGTAAAAAAATTTTTTTTTTAAAAATAATAATAATAATACGTATCGTTTTGAAGCTTATATATTATACGTGCGTATATGGTGGAAAAAAATGTTTAATAATAAAACGTTCGTCGAAGATATTCGAGTGTATATAATCATGTATATATGATGTATTAAATATACATAGGCTATGTATAAAATGCGGCAATTATTTTTTTACGGCTGAAAAAATAACACATCGACGAGGTATAGCGGAAGGACGACGAGGGCGAAGAGTGCGCGAAACGGATGGAAGGGGGCCAGTGAGAGGAAGAGAGAGAGAGAGTTAGGGAGAGGGAGATCAATTTAAACACGCGGGGGCGGCTGGATTATAATATAATATGTCTAGTATGGCGATCGCGCTCTTAAAAGCCCGACAACCCTCTTTACCGCGGGTGCAGTATACCGCATAAGTGCGGAGTGAATC
Source organism: Rhopalosiphum padi (assembly GCF_020882245.1). NCBI lineage: Eukaryota > Metazoa > Arthropoda > Insecta > Hemiptera > Aphididae > Rhopalosiphum > Rhopalosiphum padi. Next base: position 44,248,950 of record NC_083597.1, read on the forward strand.
GCCCGAGTACATCATAATATACAAAATCTCTATTGTACAAACTCGCCTGCGGGATTTCGTTATTATTGAAACGTTTAAATAGGTACCTGCACTGCAGTTGTTTTCTGCACAACCATATATATATATACGTATATTTATATATTACATAGTTAAGTATAATAATTGTGAAGGCGAATTACCACTATGTACATATTTATATGTATATTATATTATAAACATATGCATAAGTCAGTAAGTCACAACAGCTTATGTTCAATGTGCATATATAATATATATATAGTGGTGCAGGCGTTCGCGGGGACACTCGACGGTACACAATTGTTTGCGCAAAACTATAATAATATAGAAATTATAATATATCACGGCCATAACCGATTACCCGACTTCCTACAATCTTACCGTATTTTAATAAATTATATATATTGTACCACCGAGACTACGATATTGTTATTATTATATTATTATACTCCATGTTATATAGGTACCTACTCTACCTAACTTAACATTTAACGTCACCACTTTAACGAGTTTATCGCACACTTGAAAGTTATTATTTTTTTTAAAAACCGTTTTTATTATTACTACTATACTGATATGTATAGTGTTCACGGAATGAAATTAAAACGAAAAAAGTGCATTAAAATATAAAAACACAATTTATTTGAAAACTTACATTATTTATAATTGTAATGTATATGCCTGTTATAAACGTATTTATTTAATTTATCAGCGGAAAGCAATTTACAAATAAAATAATTACTTAAATAAAAATAAATTTTGATAGGTACGTACTTTTTCAAAAGTTATGTAAAAATCATGATTTTATACTCAATTATTATTTTTTAACTATTTCTTCATTTAATATTCCCATATATTAATTTCAGAGATACCTATGCTGATAATTAAAAAAAAAATAAACTTTACATGTAGTTCTTCTATTAAAACTTTAGGTATGTTATAATATTATAGTGGCGGTTTAACAAAATATAACATGGTTGCATAGAATTATCATAAATGTAATTGCGTAAAACTTTTTTTTTTTATTTATTTACAACTTTGCAGGTTTATACATACTACTCTGTCTAGCTTATTATTAGTTATTACTTATTAGTTATTATTTTATTTTAATTACAATCTATTATATGTACCGCTTTCAAGTGCACTCAAAGTAATAATTTTTAACAATAATTAATCGAGATAGCGTTATGCGTAGTCGTGAGCAATTCTATTAAGCTGAGATTTTGAACCCTAAATAACTGCTCTTTTAGTGTAAAAAAACGTAACGCCACCCTTGGCAAATTCAACTACTCAATTAATATAATATATACGTTTATAATTTCGCCATCTTTTGTTTAAGTATACGGTTTGTTTTATTTTTTATTTAATAATTTAATAGAAAAAAAAACACTATCTCGGCGAAGAATACAGTGGGTAAATATTGTGACCAAGTGCATTTCAAATGATATTGTTTTATCGTGTAATATCTGCGGCAAGCCAAAATTTGAGTCTGTAAAAGCAATTACTTAGCTACCACTTTTTGCAAATCCTTTCCACCCCACAAATAACTGCTCAAGCGTTTAAACTCGTAAGATAACATTGTGTAAAACCACGTCTTTGGAATATCCATACAATGTTATCTGTTTAACAAAAAGTTTAAAGTGAGTTAAGGAGGGTAAAGAGTAGAGGTTAATTGGTAGTTGTGTTTAAGTTGTGTGTGCGTTGTTTTATAATAACCTCTTAGCCACCATTGTGAACGTATACACACGACGTGCCTCTTAATAAGAAACACCCTTCCCTATAAATAATATAATATACACACACATACATATATAAATAAATATAATATATACGTATACGCACACACCTATATAATAATATGCCATAAACAATGAAGACGATTAGGGGTGAGTTCAAATCGTATATAATAATATACTTAATATAATAATGCAAGCAATTGAGGTCAAGAAGAATTCTGCGGCAATAAAAGAGGAATTCGGATAATGTTACTAGTAGTGGTTATTATGTGTGCGGCGTGTGTACGTCCATATACATCACGCGCAGTCATAAACAGGGTCTTCTGTTGCCACCCTCGCTATCGACGACAGCCCACAGTTATTATATACTTATTCCTTCGGTTGGCAACATAAAATATTATCACAGACGTCAAAGCTCATCTACACTTGCATCAATTAAATATAGCAATATATTCCTTTATCCTATACCGTTGTGCGCGTAATGGGTAAATAGATAATATGTGATGTAGTTAGAAATTTCGAATACCTGAAAAATACATTGTGTTGTATTATGGTCTAAACACAATTTTGCGCCAATAAAGTTATAAGCTATCGATACTGACGTATTTTTTCAAGGTAAATATAATATATTTTTAAATGACGTGAAGCATATATTATGAATAAATAAAATATATAGCATGTAACATTGTTTTCTTCGTTTTATATTTTACTGAGTACGACCTACGATTAAATAACATATTTATTTTATCCTTTGCTATATAACCTATATGTATAACAATTATACCGTATTAGTAGCTTGATGTATAATTTATTTTGTTTATCACAATGAACTGATAATAATGGCTATATATGATATAATAGATGAGTTATTAGAAATACACACCTTAATGTGTATAGAATTTTAAAATATTAGTGGATAAGTTGGGGATATAAATATAATATATACGAGTAGCTTAATAATTCGACAAATTTCCACCGATTAACAAGTATGAAATTCGTTTAGGTATATGATAAGATCATATGAATTTACCTGGACTCGATCTAGCAGCAGCTGAAGATGACGACGATGGTGGTGGATATATCAATCCAAGTTCCCTGGCCTCGTTTTCCTCTTGAGCCTGTTGCCGTCTTAGAGCTACTTGAGCAGCCATAACTCTCTGTCTTTCTGCTATCAAAGTACATTTTGCACAGGCACAATCTCTCCAACGACAGTAGCGTTTATGTCCCTAAATAATAAACAATAATATATATTAACATTATAATTCAAATATACATAATAATATGCATTGATATTTGAAAATTGAACCACATACAAGTTTAAAGTAAGATTATATCAAGAATGTGTAATACAACTAATAATAATACTACAACAGTAATAAAACATGGGATTGATCGAATTTCAAAAAATACAATTTTGTACATCTACAATACATTTTTTAATATTATAATATTTGTCGTTATAATCGTTATATAGGTACGCGTTTCAAGCGTGTACATAGTCTACCAGCTAGTAATAACACAATTTATCTATATGGTAATAAGCGAGAACTTTTCAAAACGTGTTTATAAACTTGGTAATTATATAATTTTAAATAGAATTTATAATATTTAAATTTATCTTTATTACATTAATATGCAAGCATTTTTTTCGATAGTAAACATTAGTTATGCAATATTATTATTTATAGTATTTAAATAGTTGTACGGAAAGTTAAATCAATATTTGTTCACTAAGTAATGGCATGTAATACTAAAAATATATTTTATTAAACATAACACCAGTAGTTTAAAATTTGGAATTAATACGAATGAAAGTAACTTAGAAAATAGTAATATTTCCATATTGTTTTGTAACCCCATAATAATGGTTGAAAACCAACAGTCATTCATATTCATGAGAGTATTATATGCATAATATTATATACGTATTGTAACAATATATATAAATATATATATACACATCCATACATACATACAAAGAAAGAATATTTTATTATTAATTATATAAGTACATCGTATAGGTACAGTTAGTATATAATATATAATATTATATAGGTATATAAGTTATAATATTGCAATATTTAAGTATAATATGTTCAATAAAATAAAATAATTTATATTTTTTAACTTAATACTAACTTAAATTAATAACTTAATATATTTTATTTGCGTACCTATTTATAGGATTATGAATATAGATGAATATTATGATATTATGAATCATAGTATGATACGCATCGGTTAACCATAAATAAATTATATGTGTGTTCAGAAAAAGAAAGATAGATGCAGACAGATTAATATCTAAATCTTTGCAAGAAGAAACTTCTTTTAATCATCAATGGAATTATACTTGTACATCAAAAGATTTTACATCTTGTAAAGAATATTTGGGCACATTTATCTACCTACTTTTTTCAACGGTTCTCAACGCACTAATATTCTACTCTACAGTACGCATACAAAATACAAATTATTAAATTTAATGTACAAGTGCTTACATAATGAAAGATATGTAATCATAACAAATTTACTTATTTCGACGTTAAAATGAATAGTTAGGTATACTGCGTGTAAATGTATGTAATATTAGTACTTACTATTTAACATATTTTAGAATTAGAATATAAGTAAATGATTTTTATAAAAACAATATCTGTGTACATTATTTAAATTAATGATTCGATTTACATATAAAATAAACACTCTTTTCGTTCTTACACTAATCTAGATACTTGATTCCATTTCGCTTCCGCTGACTTGCCTAATGCTTTGCATGTATAATTTACTTACCTATTTCTAATATTTCTATACTTTGGGTTAAGTCCGGATTAATAAAATAAAACAACAATTCGATTTGTACGTAAGAAAATAAGTTATTTTATCATCATTCAATATCTAAACATACAAATATTGTAATTTACAGACCTTTTTATGAATGAGAGTAACCTATAGTTAGTATTTTTCAAAACGTAAATGTATAAAACCGTGTGACTACAAAATTGTGACGACAGTATATAACCTGTAATTTCACAAGTTATGTTACGCCAAATTGCCACACGTTTATTTTTAAGTCATCAAAATATGTCTTATCAGTATAGTTAAATGTATGTATAAAAAAACAGATGATTTACAATTACAAATTATTATATAATTAAACAAACATATAGAAAATTATGAATTTTAAAGTTTCAATGGATTTAAATAAGAGTAGGTTTTGAAGTTCGTTATATATGCATTAATGAAAGTGAAATAGAATTCTAGTTTATGTTCATGGAATTGTATTCACGCTGAAGAGCTGTTTTTGCATTTTTCTCTTATAGAGTAGAAAAGTATGCGAGTACCTATATGATGAGTAATATGTTTTATAACTATAAGTGATTTATATATTTATATGCATATTATGTTATAATGTACAACATAATGCAGTGATAAAATATGTAAAATTCATACGAATTACATTACATTTTTTTTAGTAATTATTATTATTATTTAATAATAAATTACTAAAATAGTATATATATTTTTTAAACTATTCAATTTTATAATATTATTTATTATTTTATTAGTTACGAGTATTGATAACTGAATGATAACAAAGTAATGTATACGAAGTGGCGTACCTTACGACACGTGCACTAGTAACTTAACAAATTCAACCCAACTGACGATTTCAATATATAACTACAAAAATTAATTGATTTGATTTATGTTAATACGCAATAGTGTACCTAACCCATATCGAAAATAAATCATGAATATGTAGTTATACTTGCTAAAAAAATTAACTATAAATATTCAAACGAGTTACAATAGTAAGATAAAAATAAATTAACTTTTTAACTAGTTATTAAGTAAAATCTAGTTCTAAGAAGACTACTTTGTATTTTTAAAAAGTAAATTTATATTCTTATGAATGGTATTTACTACAATAATAATTATATACACATATAAGACCAAAAGGATCTTATAAATTACGTACGTCATACATACGTGTATATAATACATAGATAAATAATATTAATAACTTTCAATAAGTAGCCTTCAATAAAAGATTAATTAGAATAAAAAAAAAATGTTTTATGAATAGCCAATCTCACATGTAATATTTAATTTGTTAAACTACAGTATTAATAAGAATGGGTACTAAATATATTATGTGTATAAGTATATTTTCCAAAAATGCAATTCACAAAGCATGCTGCACCAACCTTCATATATTATCCTACATATTTATGCATTTAAATAAATTCTGATTTTTGGAATTTTTAGATACATGCACTAAAATTCCATAATATCTATTTTTAATAAGTAGATAAATGTATTTGTTTAATATCATTTAAAGAGTAATCTGCTGCGACAACAATTTATTTTTATTTTTTTTATCATTGTAACTGTAGGTGATTCATTTGAAAATGTTGATCCAAACCTGAACGAGTAATAGGTATCTGTGTTATTAAACTTTATGTACTGAGAGTAATAGATAATAGCTTTTAGACTTAGTTATATATAGTGGTTATTCATGAAATATTTATATTAATACCCTTATATTCTAAACATATAAGCCTAATAGACATTCCTAATACCAGAATACCTATAACCTATGTCCTATACCATGTCTTGACTGATTACCCTTAGTTCTTTCAGTTTAATATTTCATAAAATACTTCTATGGATTTAAATTTATAAGACGTATTGAAATATTCAATAAAATCATGTCTTCAACAATTTTTAAGTGGTTTTCATTCGAAAAATAATTGGGTCGTTTACTATTAACTTTTTTGTTTGAATCCTCCAATGTTATAAAAAACTAAGTATTTGAAAATATGCTTATGGCCCTTTTATAGTATAGTTAAAATTCCAATCATTAGAATTTAGATAAATGAATCAATATTTAAAAAAAAAAAGCGAGGGAAAAATACTTGTTAGAGTATCTTGTGTGTATGCACCATATACATATATACATAATTAGCAATGATCGAAATAAGATAAATACGTTAAATTTCCTAACCTAATCTGCGAGACCATCATATTGATCAATAGTTATGTTTGTATAAGAGTATAACAATATGTATTATTAAAATTGCAACTTCAATCACTAAACATAATACATATACAAAATATCAGGTACTAAACATAAATGTATATAATCGGGTGTATGACATAGTATACGCAATATGAACTAAAGTGTGGTCTCGTACGATACATTATCAACCCTGACTTATAAGTCAGTGCTTATTATACACATTCAATATTCAATACAAATGAAATGTTTTTGTTTTTAAAACCTTAAATAGTATTTTTCTTATACGCGTATTATAAGGTAATAATCAAAATGTCGAAAGCAATTTAAAAGTAGGTATACATATTGGTACAGATATAAGCACGTGCGAGCAATGCGTGTTCAAAAACATATTATATAGTGAATTTAATTTAATATCATAATATAATACTATGTATATAAACTTAGAGCATACTCATTTTAAAAATGTATGCGTAACGTTATACAATATAATATAATGTATAATAGTCGGAGTTAAACGCGCGGGGGGGTTTTAAATGCCCTCTGCCGGCTCTACCCCCTGCTTCGGCGCTTTTCTTTTTTATCGCTTCGTTCGCCCCCGCACATATTACAGTAGCAGTAGGTGTTCGGATAACGCGTTAAGATAACACGCGCAATATAATATTATAATATAGCATAACAACACCATCACTCACCTTGAGGGCGGACACGACGCCATGGTTCCTGCACCGGGCACACTTGGGCGTCCGCTGGTACCGCTCGGACGCTCGCTGCAAGAAGAACGCGGGAGACAGGCCTCCGAGTACGGCGGGATGCTGCGACATGAGGGCAGCAGTCATGTCCACACCGCTGGGCAAACTCATCGTTACTGCCGGCGGATTCGCGCGTACAACAACGCCCGGACGGCGACGTCGAGTCTCTCGGGCCCGACCCGCGGTCGTCGTCGGTCGGGCGGGCGCGGCGACGGGCCTGGCTCCTCCCCCCGCAACGCCGCAAAGTCACGCCCCGCGCCGACACCACGCGTATATTTTATTCTTACACAGTATACCTCTTCCGCGGCGGCTCTACAAACACACACACACACACACACACACACACACACACTGTAAATATAATTTTATATATTATTATTATTATCATTGTATTACTTTATATATATATATATATATATAATATCGCGTTCGTTTGTATTTTGGCGGAACAATAACGCACACACTCGCGGGCGTATATAAAATGATTTCAGGTGAGCAGTACATAATAAATTGTATAATAGGTATATAATGTAAAGCACGTACACGCACGGACCTCTCTCTATAGTATATATGTACGCGACTATTATACCGAAATGATATAATAATAATAATAATAATAATAATAATCGTAACACGTACACGTAGTCTAGCGGGGTAAAGTCGGCGGCGGGGGCCACGTCGAATCACCGACCGCGTTTACCCGGCCAAACTCCACCCAGTTCCCCCCCGCGGACCGGTGTAAGTATTGTATACATATACCTTATACCCCCCCCATACTATACTCATATATATATATATAAATATAGGTTTATCGCGTATATAGTGTATATGCCTATACACACATATACATTATGTATACATATACTATATATTATTATATAGTTATAATTTAACCCCCCCGACGAGGCGACATGTATACGCGTGCGATATTATGCGTATATGTGTGTATAATGTATATATAATATAATATAATGTTAAATAGATTATAGGTATATCTGCAGTATATATATATGTATGTATATATACATTTTTGTCGGTTATTGTTCGATCCCGGCGGGTTATATATAGACACCTATATTATATGTATATATACATAATGTATATTGTATTATTATATGACGAATATACGTCGTGCATTGCGACTATATAATAATAATATATATGTATTGTGATAGTCCCACCAAAAGATCTCCTGCTATGCATCATACATATACATATATATACCCACGATCCCCACACTGCGTGCCTATCCTGCACCACCAAACCGCATGTATAACACCCGGCCGCTATAACTATATATAGGTATACTGTACAATATAATATACAGCTATTATTATTATTATCAATATATTATGTATATTATGTCTGCATATTAGTCATATATTATTATAAATATATATATATGTGTGTGCGGTGATCTCATGCGCTATTCCACATTCGAATCAAACACCCCAGTGTGTAGAATGATAAAATATCGTTATTATAGTCCGGTACTCGCTTTGAATTATCCGTACCGTACCGTCTTATTCCCTACATTTTGAGATTTTAATTATTTTTTATGAATTTTAAACGAGAATAATATATCATATATGATCAAATAATTTTATCTGTGAAATAAATAAAGCATTTTAAAATTGTATTTGAATTGAATGTTGCGAAAACTTATTTCTTACTTTCGAATTGCAAGTTTAAAAATTATGTTATACATTTCTATAGTGGGTATTCGGTTTTCGGTATATTTTAATTTTATATAATTCTTGTTTTATTTATATTGGGTAGCGCAAGGAAATATGGTTACTTGGTGGCTAATAATTATTTTATATTGTATTCATTTTAAGTACAAAACGCATAGTTTTTAATTTATATAAGTATAAAAGCTAAAAGAGTGTAACCTCTCGAGGTCAGAAATACATTTTGCTAACTTAACTTCTTATTCTGAATAAAACGTATAAAAATATGAACAATAATAAGTGTTTAATCAATGTACATATCTATATAAGCTCTACATCTCTTGAATTTATCAATTAAAATATTCTATGATTAAATGCTTCTCACAAACGTTAAACGTTAAACTGCGCATCCCAATTAAAATCACCGTTGAACATCGCGCATTAAAAATCACGAAAATGCAAAATCATTTCCAATAGAGCAGCGACCCGTAAACCGTAACTATGAGACGCACAATGGCTTGCTGGAACAGACCACAAATGCCGCTATTTCATGTATCAGTTACCTATCAATAATTTACACTTAGCCGGGCTACATATATTTATACTTTATTTTGCATATTTTCGATACTTTGGTTGGGATTGCATTGTTTGAAATTTAACTCATAATTCTAGGAAAACAAATATAATATATCTCATCGGTTCACACCTTATAATGTTGTTCTGAAATAATGTACCTATATAATCTATACTGCAGTGGAAAATAATTGATGACAAATTGACAACATATTTTACAAATTTTAAAGCATTATGTGATTAAAAAAGGATAACATTGAATAGAAATCAAAGCTAATTGAAACGCTTTTCAATATGCGTAATAATAATAATAATAATAATAATAGTATACGTTTCTACAAATCACATATAGGTATTTTATCAAAATTGTATCACAGTGACTTTATTATAGGTATAGTTAAAATTTGATATAGTAACCGCGATTATTGTAGTTACAGTGTTGAAGTCTGCAGTACTGCAACTATTATAATAACGCCTATTATTTTTTTTATCGATTCACATTGTTTACTTTAAATATAATAAGAAATATAATAATATTACTATATCTTGGTCAAAAAAAAAATATAAAACCCTTTGTATAATAAACATCTAATAATATATAAACGAACGGTGAAAGAAAAAAATATTATACCTAACCAAAACTACTGATTAATTTGCAAATAGAAATCAAAAACAATTTATCGATTTATCAATTTAAACAATTTGTTAGATTGTAATTTTAAAATACAAATTTAAAAAAGTAAATTTGAATCACATACAATATTAAACTAATATTGTATTAGTTATTTTATCGCTTTTAATATAGTATTTGTATTTATATAAAATAAGCACTACGTTAAAACACTTAAAACATATACCTATACACTGCAAGTTAATTTGTTATAATTTAGATTTATCATACATTAATAATACATTAAATTTCTTTCATAAAATTAGTTATTATTATAATATTTTATTTTATAGTCTACTCTAAGCAATTTGCAGGCAATAAAGTAATAGGTATAATGTATATTTATGAATTTAATTAATTGATAATTATTGAGAATCAATAGTTTGTTTCTTACAATAACCAGCTGAAATTTATATTAAGATATTAATAAAGTTAATTTAATATGTTGAAAAAATTTATCTTTATAAACAAATATTAAATTACATCATACTTACACCGTTCTGAAAAATACTATTACAACGTTTTGGAGGGTGTAACAAAATTTAAATGTTCATAGCTAATAACTTATTAGGTTTACAGACATAATATGTTATGCACGCCACATTAAATGAATGATTGATATTTTATGTAGATATGTGTTTTATATTTTGACATTTTAATACACTTTATCGTACATAGACTATAATTTATATATAATATAGCGTATTTTGTATAGTGTTTTTTTTTTCTGAAATTCCCCGCGCTGTCGATGACAACCGATTTATAGTTGACGCGACGCGCGCGTGTGTATTTTTATTATTATTATTTATATACATATATATATATATATATATATATAGTGTTCAGAAATATCGCAAAGGGTTGTGAACGTGACAAAAAGGGTCATTTTTCGGACACCCCCTTTACCGCGAGTCCTCGACGTCAGCCACACAGTCTGAACGCTAGATACCATAACAATAATATATAGTGATCGGACCCGGCAAATGGTCAAAAAATTCTAGTTTTATTATAATTTTTTTGTCCGGCCTCTCATCGCCGACAATAATATGTAAAAATATGCTGAACGTTTTGGCGGATAAACAAATATGCCAATGACAGGTCACCCGATTTTGTCGAATCGTATGGATTTATAACTGTTGACTCGGCGGTATTTGGTATTTTTTTGTTTTTTTTGTCCCATTTCCAAAAATAAAATAAATGTTATTTAACCGCATACGACCAAATATAATGGCGTTTTATAAAAAAGTACCTATATGATCACAATTTAATGTATAATGGATGTGTATTATCCCTGATTGTACGTCACCGCATGTTATACATAATGCATAACATATAATTGGTGTTAAACTTGGATTTTGATTGGATGTAAATGAACGGGCATTTTTGTTTAACGTATAGAGTGCAATAATAATGTGCATACGAACTTGGATACTTTGAATGATGTAGAATTAGATATGTAATAATAAGTCGTAGGTACAAATACATTTTTGTCATGTCTACATAAAAATTGTAATTTTAATACCTGCTATGAAGCGTATTGGAACATGATGAGTTGATGGCTCTCCTTTTCCGTCCATCCGATAGTAAAAAATATACTTTTTTTCTGAGAAACGCGTTTTCCGTCCTCTATACAGCGGATTCTAAAAATAAATGTCCAAATCGGATTAATATACATGATTGCGTGTATAGCATCATGATGAATTTCGCTAGTCAAATAAATAAATAATTATTACTATTATTATTATTTATATTATGAATTTATTTTTACTGTTTTACGGTATTTACAGGAATATGTTATTAAATTTTGAGTTGATATAACATATATTTACATGGTATAAATAGATGTATGTAAAAATATATAAAAGTTATTAATATAAGTATTTAAAGTAAATCTAAGCTGTCTAATGTTTATAGGCATTTTCAATTTTCAATTTTCAATTTTTTTTTTTTTTTTGAATATTAATAAACATTCTTATATTTTTTCTGTTTGAAAATTTAATACTGCAAGATTCTGTAAAAATCCAAAAAAAAAATCCAAATTATTCTATAGTTAAACATTTATAAAATTTATAGAATATTAGTATAATAACTAAATACTTCAGTTATTTTGTTGTAATTTAAAAATAATACTCTTAGAAACTCCATTATAACATAAGTTTTAAATTTAGTAATAATAACAGTTTTCTTCTATCCTATGAGTGTTGATCGAAGCAAGACATCTAGAATACTCAACAGCTCAACAATAAATTTCTATAAATCTCACGTCTGGTTTTATTAATTTTGTCTTAACAAAAAACAATTTTAGTCTAGTAAGTGATATACTATAGAAATATAATTAGATATTTAATTGTTATTTTATCATCATCAAAAATATGACTTCGGTCACAAGTAGATTTTAAAATGTTCGTCATCAACGCTAATAGATATACCAAGAGTTCTGTAGAAGTATAGGACTATATTGTAACAATATAATCAAGGTGAACCTTGATACTGTTAAGATGTTTAATCTTCAATATTAAATATAATAATAAATACATTAAATCACGTGACCTTCAGGCTTCAATAGTAAAAACAATAATATTCAAGTGGATTCTAGATTTTTTTTACTTTCACGTTTGAAAAAATTGTAAATACAAAATAATAATTCACTAGTATTCTTTTCAATATTTTTTAGCTTACTTACTTACGCAATAAGCATATAACTTTGGCTATTCAGAATGACGTTTCAGTTGTTATATTTGGACATCGATCAGCACTGTTCTTATACTTTTACAATTTTAAAGCGGAAATGGAAAAGTTTCAGTTGTAACAATAAGAGCTTCTTCTGAAATCAGATAAGAGGTCTATATAGACAACTGGTTGAAAAGGAAATAGTTGTTAGTTTTATTTTTTAATTAAAATTTAATGTTTAATCGTTTAATGTCAATTAAATTATTAAAAATCACAAAAATTCGTAAATTATTAAACTTATAAATTTTTTAATTTTAATAAAGCAAACTTTTGGAAATGTAATACAAGCCTTTTCAAAATAATTGCATCTCGCAAAAACATAAATATTATGTTGAAAATGCATAATTAATCGCAAATTCTGTAAAAATATTTCATGTTTAAATTTTGTTAGAATTAGATAATTTCTAATTAAACAAAATATAACAATTTCTGATATTTTGTTTGAATTGCAATCAAAAAAATGTTTCACGTTATCAATGGTAGTCAGACGGCGGAGGGGGATGAAGGGGATAGATCCCTCCGTGACTTTTTTTCTTTAATATTTATAACAATTAAATGTGTATACATTGTACTATAGTGTTAATGTATTAAATTTTGTTTTATTTTTTACGCCACATCCCCCCCCCATGTCAAAATTATTTGACCGCCCCTGTACGTTATTTATACGTAATTTGAATCGTATCATCACGGTAGGTTAGATTAGGTACTCTCAAATTATTAAAATTTATTTTAAGCTATTTATAACACGTACGTGCTTATATATTATTATAAGTTTATGGATACTAAAATATTAGTACATAGTTTATGGTTTATTTTTTTCTTCAGTGTTATTTTTAATAATTAACAAGACATATTAATTATTTCAAACCAGCTTCACTCTCTTGAATATAACTTGATTATTACTGTATGACAATTTTAACTGGCACGCCAATCATAAATCACGATGGTAAATTTAAACGGTTTCGTTTGTCACGTTTTATAACTCTGACCTGCTCCTTTCTTTACGGACGTGACTTGTAATCACACCAGAGATTCTTGGAGACAGTTATACTTTACATGCGTACCAAGTATAGCAGGAACACAAGGGACCGTTCAATAATTTAATATTTCAATTACAAACCATAAATAACTATGAATTATCGCTATTGAAGTAGTTCAATCATAAGCAATAAGGTATTTATTTACTATCTATTTTAACCTTTAAGATTGACATTCGTTCTCTAGTTGTTGTTTGGTTTACAATCAAGAACAAAATTTAAAACGAAAATCGAAAAGTGGAATGAAAAAGTTGCAGTTGTAACAGAGAGCTTGTTCTATGATCGGAGAGAGGAAGTTTGTAGACAACTTTAAATTTAAAAAAGTTCTTTGTTGGAAGATCATATAGATTTCAGGTACGTTATATCTATGAATTAAAATAAAATGTTAGGTTTTCAAATCAAATTAAACATACTTATCAAATAACTAATAAGTGTATTTTCGAAACAATATAGGTTCATACATATATTGTTCGATATCGACACAATCTTTTTTGAAAATCTCTTTTTGTGTTATATTCTATACATAATTTTAATTTTTTAAATTACGAAATATAATAAAATGTCTCCGTTTAATTTCAAAATATCAGTCCACGTGAAGTAGAAACTGAAATGATCTTGGAGTTTGGAGCTCAGAGTACAGACAAATTGAAAGACGTGGACATGTAGCAATTTATTGATATTGCTGAAGCTATTATATATGCGTTAAGTGAACCTAAGCGTGTTAATGTAAGTTCTATATTAGTATATATAGATAAATTATAAATATTATTAATATATAAATTCTATATTTATTATTTACTGAAATTTTAAACATAAATTTAATAATATTTTTCTTTCGTCAATGATTTACACAAAAACTAATAATTATCAAAAATTAATTAATTAATTTCCGTGTACTTTTATACCGTAAATAATAACATATTAACATTGCGTATGGGTTAGCTATAATTATTTCATGTAATCGTGCATTGTAATTTTCTATATAGATGCACTTTAATTTTCTGTTCACATTAATGTCCACCACTTGATGGATTTAAAATTAAAATAGAGTAATGAGTTGTAGAAAATGAATGTATATTTATTATTATTATTATTATTATTTTGTGATAAAAATATTGTTTTTTGATATGGTCGTTTAAATTAAATGTTATTAGAATATCATTGTTTTAAATTATTTAAAACGATAAATAACAATAATCATTTACAAATATTTATATTGATTGAAGATAATCTTTAAAATGTACTAATATAAATAGGTATGTTATATTAATTACAGTTAATAATACCAATAAAAATAATGTAATAATTATAAAAATAGTAAAAGATATTGTACTCTAATAATAAAAATTGGATACAAATGTTATTTGACATAGTAAAATATATATATTTTTTTTTTTTTATTATAATTGCGTGTAAAAACTAGAAACATCATGAAAACGTCCTTGTTTTAGACGATGGAGAGAGATTTTAACAAAATGTAATTACAGTTGATTGGAGTATAATTTTTACATAAGATTTAGTATAGACATATATTTTAAATAATTATACAGCCATAAATTGCAAAACGGTGAAATACAATAATGAGAGGTTACGCAACCACATTTATAATAACTACTTTAAATCTTTAAAATTTCATTTCAATATTGCCTGAGATTTTAAAAATATCTTTATAGTCATACTACCTAAATATTGTGGAAAAATGACTTGAAACACAGTTAGTTAAAATAAAAACAAAGATCATCAACTTCACTGTTTTAACTATTTAACATATTGTATGTAATAAAATCATTTTTTTCGTCTACATTATAATAACATATTAGTATAATATTACCATTTCCTTGATGATAAAATGAGTAAATGAATGTATGTCTAACCCACTTATATAGGTATAATAGGTATATATTTATATACCTAACGTCAATTCAAATGTTATTTTTTAAAAGAACATATTATTAAGAATTACATATTATTTATTTATTCTATATATATATATAATAAGAAATGCTTGAAAAAATGTATATTACAGCCATCTCATTATATCATATTCATAAAAACAAATGATAAATTCCTATAGTACCTACTGGCGTATTTTTTTTTACTGATCCCAAAAATAGGTATGTATAAAAAATATATATATTCAATAGATTTCTCAAATAATATATTGAAAATATTTTTATTATATTTATTTTATTTTAACAGACAACAATCTATTGTACAAAGTGACAAGTGTTACAATAAAATAATAAAGTATTGATATATTGATAGTTATAGTGGACATAAATTAAGTTAATATGATACTAATTCGGTATAAGTGTACTCGTACCTATATAGAAAAGCTTTTAACATTTATAACAATTATTAATTACGTAAAGGAAAAGATAAACTTCTTTTTATAATAGAGAAGATATCAACCAGATGTATCAGTATCAAAATATATCCATAATATAGGGTATGGATACATAATTGTATATATTTATTTTTAAACAATGAAATACATATTACGTGTATTACTTAAACTTGAGACGTGTATAGATATCTATCAATCATAATCCATATTTATGTGAAGCTCTTGATAAAACCTAATGTATTCTCGTTTGTTGGTCTGATGATGATCTCAGCGACCTGTCAAAAAATTAAAACTTATAAATACGTAAATACGTATTAAATGTTGGGACGGAATAAAACAAGCTAACACGGTTGGTCCAATTTGATAGAAGCTAAGAAAATTATTGGATGTGTAAGTTGCCATTTGGACGGAGAAGAGTTGTACGAATTTTATAAATGAGCGTACTTCGGTATAATTACTTACTAGCACTTTTCGTAGGTATTAAATTATAGAATCTAAAAACCCGCATAAACATCTGTGTCAGTGGAGACGACATATTTTTAAAAAATGATTTACCACCGAAACATGAAGGGTTGAAATACAAATATTCATAAGAATTGCACACTAAAATATGACATTTAAAATAATGAAAACATTGCAATTTTGATTTGGGGTAAGGGTAACATGGCTGCGTTTTTTAAAAAACGTTATTTCCGGCTAAAGATCTTCGTACATAATGTCATAAAAATATTTCATTCAGATTAAGTACTAAATTATATTGTAGATGAAACAGTTATCCTATAAATGTAAAATAATAAACCATGAATGAACTGAAATCGAATTATT
Source organism: Rhopalosiphum padi (assembly GCF_020882245.1). Classification (NCBI taxonomy): domain Eukaryota; kingdom Metazoa; phylum Arthropoda; class Insecta; order Hemiptera; family Aphididae; genus Rhopalosiphum; species Rhopalosiphum padi. The sequence continues at coordinate 44,266,331 of NC_083597.1, forward strand.
CAGAACAAACTCACTGATTTTCTTGATAACGAAAAACCTAAGTTATATCGTATTAATTTTGAAGATTATCGTACAAATTCAAACAAATTACAATCCAAATATTTGTGAATAAAGTTTTCTAAAAAAAAATGATAATGTGTGGGTTCGGGATGGGGATATCATAAATACGTAATTCATATAATTCGAATAATAATGTAAAGGAAACTATTGAGGGAGACCTGGAGATTACATAAAATAATACATTTTACCAAGTACAGATGATAAAATATTTCTATACACATATATTTTTAAGGGGCTTAAATATACATATTAATAAATTATAAATTCAAAGCTATAAACTTAAATATATAGCCAAGTAAAGCTATAAATATACACTATACAGGTAAATAAAATGGGCGGCTGATAGAATTAAATTTATAAAAGGACTTAAAAATTATTTAATCTAATTACACTTATAGTAATTATTAATGGACAAAAAATAAAGTATCTATTGCAATAAGCATATACTTAAAAACTTCAAATAACGATTATTTTCTACTTACGTTAACACGCTGTGGTGCACCCAAAGCATACATAATAGCTTCAGCGATGTCAATAGATTTCAATATATTCATTTTTTTTAATTGAGACATTTCTTGAGTCATTTCAGTTTCTACTGCACCCGGACTGATACTCTAAAATTAAAAAAGGCATTTTCAACTAAATCTATGTATTCAAAAATGTATAACATTATTTATGTATATGTATTCATTTTTAATTTTGCATTTAAATAGAACATTTTATATTATAGGTAATTTTTAAACATACATATAATTAAAACAATAAAAAAAATGGATGTTAGAATTTAATATTATGGAGTAAATTATTATATGTTTAATTATTAACTTTTTAATTTTTAAATTATTCAATTTGTAAGTAATATAAAGTTATGTATATTATATTCGGGTTTTTCTAAACTTTTTAAATAAAATATTATACTTACATCAATCTAAAATGGCTAAAATTTAAAATAATAATAATAAATATCGACCATCTCAAAATAATAATTAACTTTACCACTCGCATATTAAATCAACAAACTAACGAATGCATATAATCAAGAATTTACAACCAATAAATGAACATTGATAATAATAAAATAGTAGGTAAGTATATATGGTATATTGATTATACAGCATTGTTAAGTTAATATAACATAATATTGGAGATAATATAACGATCTATACAGCGTACATTATAAACCTAAAAACTAATAAATTACCGTAACTCTGACTGGTAAATTTTTCATGCCCATCAATTCTCTTAGATACTCTGTAATTGCAGTAACGCTATGTTTGGTAGCGCTATAAACTGAAATATCCTTCATAAATGGAAATAGATAATGACCTACAATACTATAACATAATATATAAATTATTGAAAATAATTAAAAAGAAGCTTAAAAATAAATTAGAATTTACATCATTATCTCATAGTTAAAATTATTGTTATTCAATTATTTCAATTAATATTCAACAAATTAATAAGTGTTTATCCAATCTATTCAATCTAACTATAATAACTAGTAACACCCAAATTCTGAATTATAAGAGTAATACAAAACATTTTTTTTTAAATTAATTATAAAAAATATTAATATCCATACAATTATATTAAATTTAAATTTTAAATAGTTACCTGTTAATATTTATTATGTGGCCCTCTTTGATTTCTGTTTCCTCCATGATTTTTATGGCTTCTCTGCTGCAAATGTTAAGACTTATGACATTAGTATCGAACATTTGCTTCCAATCATTTGTATTTGCTGAAAGTTTTAATGGTGGAAACAGTTTTTATTAACTTAACAATTAACTATAATTCCGTTTATATTAATTACACATATAATTAATAGGTATCTACTTTTCAACATATGTAAATTAAAAATTATTTCGAAATATAATTATTGATAAAATTTAATCAAAGGATACCTAATATTGTAATTCTTTATATTTATTAATATTAATTAATGACTAAATGATTACATTATTTCGATTTTTTTTTTCTAATAAAATAATAAATATCTGCAATAACTTAACGAATGATGGTTGAAATATTTGTGTATACATTTAATCATTTGATTATATTGTAGGTACTCAAATTTTGTTAATTATGTAGGACTTATATAATATTATCTTCTATAAATTGATAAACTAATTCAACTTACCTAATAAATCACTGTTTTTCAAAACACCTGCATTGTTAATTAGTACATCAACCGATTTCAATGTTCTTTTTACCCAACTAAAAGCTTCCAAAATGTTTTTTTCCGAACACAAATCAACTTTAACGTAAAAAAATTTACCCAATTTTCCTTTTAAATCCTTTTCTAACTCCTGTAAAAAAATATAATACATTACATACAACAAACAATATATACTTATACAAATACAAAACTATCGATTCAAAAGTTTGGAGAAGTAACTTTACTACATAATATTATAGCTGCTGATTGCAACTTATTATTGAGTATGTGATTATGTAATAGAATACGTGTTAAATTTGAAATCTATGAAAAAACGATTCCGAGCATCATAATATCCGACAATCTTCGTCTGACAATCATACTTCCAAACAGCAAACAATATTTTATCATATTATAAAATCATTAAGATAAGAAAGTAATAAATAAATAGTCTTAATATATTTATAGTGCTAATAATTATTTATTTATCAATAAGTGCTTAATAGAGTTAGGTATAAATTATATTTTTCAAAAACAAAAAAATCAAATAATATGAGCAATATAATTTTTAGAAAATGTTAATCAAAATATTTTTTCAAAGTTTCCAATCTCTACTACAGTGTAGAATCTACACTATGGTATTAATTTTAACAAAAATATAAAATCTGTTTTCCTAGAAATTATAAAAGTATTGTTTTAGTTACAAAATAAAAAATACTTATCAGTTTTGTAAAACTAAATAAACGGTAGTAGTCCATAATAATTATTTCGGAGCTGGACTTCTAACTGTTTTCCCAAAAACTGCATAGACTATTAATCTTTCTTCAGCCGTAGGGTACCTATATCTAATCTTTTCATTTAATAATAGCATATTGAAAGATTTTTTTACTCAATGAATTTCAACAGTTAATATTACTCCTAATCTGCTGTCGTATCAAACCATAAAATTAAAATCAATAAAAATGGATTACTGCTGTTTTTCCCCTGTTTCCTTCTAATACATTCATCGCTCAGCTAAGAATCTAAAACAATTTATTATCAATCCAACTCTAAAAATTTTTTCTAAATAAGGTCGGTGTCGGCCTTAAATATTAAAGGCCCCTTAAAGATGCATTTTTCAAAACATTCATCAATAAGATAAATTTACAGAAGCCTTATTAATTTAATATTTATTTTTAATATTATTTAAGTTAAAAACTAGTAGGTAACCTAGCCTACACATCTAAAAATCAGCATTTATGGTACAGGCAAACTCAGTTTATCACAATTGTACAAAAAACAATTATTCCATAAAAAAACTCTAGGAATAATATTAATTTCAGTATTTTAAAAAAAATATATAATTATATAATTGTAACCACGTATTTATAAAATCTTTACAACAATTTTTCTCAATCTATAAACTTCAAAATGTGTTTGATGTTACACAAGTATTTATTTTATAAGGTTAATATAATATTATTAAATATTACGGCACTACTTCTTGCATAAGTTCACTAGCACGTATTGACCGTAAATCAAAATAAGTTGTAACCATATAATAAGATAAAATGCAATTTACCCACTGTTTTCGGTGTTTTATAGTCATAGCTGTAAAAATTAAGTACCTATAATAAGTATTCAAATAATAGTTGTACATTTGAGACACGATAATATATTCGATCTTCAAACCTGTATCTTAAAACTTTAAAAGTTTTTATTCGATTTGTTTATCTTAAATAAGTACCTATTGCGATGGACCGAGGACGCATTCAGGATTTAAATATAATCAAGGTAGGCCAATATATATTAGATACAATTGTAACTTGTATCTTGTATCTCGACACACCAAAGCCAAATATCTAGTATTTAGTATCGCGATACTAATTGTTGAGTATCTTACCAATTCATGAATACAATTTTTTCGATAAGATTACGGTCGCGAACTGTAGGCTGGGAAAAAAGTAAAAATTAGAAAAGCGTCTCAAGACCCAAGATATCTCCCTTTTCTCTCTACTCAAATATAAAATGAAACACATCAATCAATTTTATCAAGCAATATGAACCTGCATAATGATTTAAAAGTACAAATATTTATTTAAATGTATTAGATATTTAGATTTGCTCTAAAAATCTAATACTTTAATTTATATAATTACAACACACCTTAAGTTTATCTTCTCTTCTAGCAAAACCAACAACAATCATTCCTTTTTCAACCAGTTGTCGACAAGTTTCTTCTCCGATTCCAGAAGAAGCACCCGTTACTACAGCAACTTTTCCATTCCACTTTTCCATTTTCGTGATAAATTATATTTTTTAGCTATAAAAACTACAGCAGTGCTTTTCGGCGACTAAATTACGACTGAAACATCATTATGAACAGCCGTATTTATTATTTTTATAAGCGTATAAGTGTAGTGTATATAAGTAGGTAGACATAACATAATTTAATATAGAGGGGATATTAATGTATTCAAAATTCGCTGACACGCGATAGCCAACAAATCATCAATAGGTATATATCAATTATCTTATATATTATCATGAATTCATGACATGAAACATTAATAACCATAATCTTCAGTGTGGCGCATAATATTTAAGGTCATGAAATTCAAGATATTTTGGATATTTAATGACTGATTGAGACCAAACCAATTATTAGTATTCTTCTGCCTTCAGGTAGATGGGAGTAACTTTAATACGTAACAATATTTAAGTTTCATAGTATCGACGAACATTTTAAAATCCACATTAATGACAGGTATTGTTATATTGTTGATGATAATTTCATAACCCCTTTTGTATACTTACGTAGTTAACTACAATAGAATTGTTGATTGTTAAAAAAAACGAAATAAACAAGATAGAATATAGCAATAAATTGATGGGTATCTATTATAAATTCTATTGTTTCGATCAACACGCACAGGAAAGAGAATAAAACTATTGTTATTATATATTTGCAAGCTTTTTAATAATTAATTTAGCAACCCGTGGGTTTAATATACATATTATAGTAACTAACCGTAGATAGGTAGGTACTTAAATTCTCTCAAAATATTTATATTAATTTTTTTGGGGTTTTTTTTTCAATAAATGTCAGTAAAAATGTTAAGAAATCCCACATACATATTTCTTATAAATTAATAAAAATATTAAAAATACATAAACAAAATTTTGTTATAAGCATTTAGATTTCAAATTTTAAACAATTTAAAAAACGTTCAATTCTTAGGTATAGCTAAGACTTAAAAATTTGATTTTTGATTTTTTATAAGTGGTTCATATTGGATTAAAAGATTTTAAAAAAATATGATAATACATTTTTTTTATAGACATTTTATTATTTTAAATTTGACTTTGGGCGAATTTATAAATTTAAATGTAGAATATTTATGATTTTATAGTTATTTTATTGAGATTTAAAATATATTATTCGTGGGTACTAACAATTTTAATGCAACTAATATAATAATATATTTTATACACACATTGACATTTTAAAACATAGTGTTTTTGGCTAAAATCAATTCACCCTTCTGTATTAGTAATATTAAAATAAACTACTTATATATAAATATATCATAAAATATTTATATAGTAATATTGGCTGACGGACCCTCTTCAATCATCATAATCGTTTTTTGTATGCAATACTTTATCATTAAATTCAAATTCAATACATACATTACAATCAGTATAGTACCTAACTTACTTTTAAATGACGTGGTACACTCGACTTGGGCAAACGTACACTCGGTCCGTGATAACTTTTATTGTTGTAAACTCGGTCCGGAAATAGCAGGTAATAAAATAGGTCGATTGTAAACTTAGACCGGTACTTTTGGGCAATACTCTTTGAGACCTTCCTATTTTCACCCACGTTCACTTTTCGACCATAGATGATAAAGTAATTTCCTTTTTTCGCCTAAACATAAATGCATTTTTTCGCCCACGGTTGCACGTTATCATTTTAGCGAATACTGCCTCAAAATTAGCTTAATAAAGCCATTTAGCATGACTCAGAGAGCACTGCGACTTGCGAGGTGAAGGATAGGTACTGACTTCTACTTTTCAATATGTTTAAATTGTGTACCTATACATTAAAATAATTATTAAATAATACATGTCCAAACTGATTTAAAAGTATAAATTTAATTTAATAGTGTAGGTATCAATCTACAATACTTTCCTAAAGATGGGAAAATAAAAGAACGTCAATTAAAAACCGAAGATAAAATCCAACAATATAATAGAGAAATGTTAAATCGATTTGAGTCTATTTAATTTTGACACTCGACGAATATAACCTTCCCAGGTCATATACAGAGTATTGATGGATTAAAATAGTAGCTAAGAAATTTATAATATTAAAGCATATTATAAATAATTGACAAACAAATGGGAAATTAAGTATAATTATTAGTTGATAATTTACTAGATAGGTAAGAAAAACATTTATTCAAAATTGTTTTCTCAAATCAGGTTTTTGTTACCTATTATTATATATCATGGTAATAAACTAATAACTAATAATATATATACCTAGTCATTTAATATTTTCATAACGAAATGAATTCAATATTTGTAATATATTGCAGATATAACAATATATTATTATTCAATAAAAATTACTATACGTTGACCAATATTATAATAATCTTAACTGACAAAACGAGTAATGTATCTCATCTGTACCTATATAATAGGTATAAAATAAGTCAAATATGAAATCATTATTAAATGAACGGGTTTAGGTTGCATCAGTCAACAAATCGTTAAGTTTTAAAACACGATAGACCGTTTCATCAAAAAGTCCGTGATTCCTGAAAACCATACTTCTTTCCGGAAATATTCGCCAACTTGAAATCCATGTTCCATTCTACGTTTTCTACAAAATATATTTTAAACCACGGATTTAATGGCAAAAATAACTCAAATAAAAATTATACACTATGTAATTTTAAAAATGAATGATTTCACGTGTTTTCAATTTTTCATCGTATACTTACTTATAATATTTAAGCGACAAAGCGTTTTCAATATACCTACATATATTATACAGTATACACTCGTTATAATATTGAATGGGGCGCACAACCTATACGAGTATAAACTTTAATAGATTTTACTCTTAAAATTTGTGATTAGAGAATTTTTGAGCTAGATAGGTTAGGTAGCACAGAAAAGATTAATAATATATTAGTATTATCCACACATTCATCACACTAATAATAGAATTATATTCATTACGTGTAGCGTAATTATTTCCCATCTCTCTAAAGTTGTGGATTGTAAATTTGTAAATAGTTGTTTAAATCAATTGTAGTTGAAATAGTTTGCTTATTCAATATTATAACACAAATTAGTTTTATTATGTGTACAAAAGGGTGGGGCGTGAAGGTGCCAAGAACTCAACGGCTATGGTACATCTCAAAATGCTGTGATAAGGACTTTCTTATACCTATATAACATCCCTGAATGCCTTTATGATTAATACCTTAATGAATTGTAAGACTCTGATCCTCTTCTCCTGGACTTGAGGTCCATAAATTGGCCACGGCCTCATTATTATTGTTGATCAGCGCGGATAGTCATAGTTCATGCCCGATGGACGTACCATTATCATAATATTTGGCAACACCTTGAGTGTACGAGTACTAGCGCTTATTATAAAATATATTGTATGAGTTTCAAAAATTGTGAGCTAGTTTTACATATGATATGATGATATTATCCATTCTGTGATAAGACAGTACAGATCTTAGACCTATCCACCTTTTCAACGCACAATTCCAAATTGTGACGGTTTATGATTCAAAATGTAATACTTAAACATACAAAATAGATACATACTTACTCTTTACTAGTTTAAAATTTATTCATTTAAAATTTAACTAATGTGTTATTATAGCCCCTAGGTAATTTATTTCAAATCAATTTCTGTCAAATCATAATCAAATTTATAACATAGATTTTTAAATAACATTAATTTTTTATTACACTTTTATAACATATGTTTTATTAAGTAAGTTTAAATATCTCTTTTGTGCTACTTACATTTAGACGGTAGACCAAACACCAAAAGAATAAACATTTTTTTTTTTTTGCTTTTGCTTGTCTACAGTTTTTAAATCTTTCTATTCTATACTTAGTAATCACCAATCAATACATTATCATATATTTTAATCACTGTACATTGAAACGACAAAATCATTTTAAATAGTTTCAACCATAAATGTCTATTGTTGGTCGTTTCACTAAAGTATGACAAGATGAAAATTTACTCTTCCAATATGAAATGTTAACTATTTTGATTTAGACCAAATTTCACATTTTTAATGTGACAGTATATACAATTTAGCCAGTATAACAGCAAATGTCCTGGAAATAAATTTAATTATAATACAAAACATAGACAAACAATTATATAGGACGTTTTATTATTTTGACATGTGTGTGGACAATATACATAAGTATTGTACAAATAAATAATCTTAAGCGTTTAATTATTGCTTTTATACATCTAAAAGAATAAAATAAAATATGTGTTATACACTTATACACAAGTACACAACTAAATAATATATAAAATAGTAATCATAGGCCATCAGAATAGGTAAATATTAACATTTTCGAACATCAATAAATAAACATATATAGGTATCTCTACATATATCATATTGTATTATCATATTACTAAACAATAATAATCAACAGTTTATATCCGATTTGAAACACAACGATTTAACAAAACAAACACAGTGGCACCAATTACATGCCTATTATAATTTATAACTCATCACTAATTGTTTTGGAATAAAAGCATGAACAAAGCATCAGGCATGTTTGACAACAATAATAGTAATTTCAATTAAACGCTGGCAGAAAAAGGATGTTTTAAGTATACATTTGTTATCCATTTTACAAGTCAACAGATAGATAATAATTCTAAAATGGACTAAATTAGGTAATGAGAACAATTTTTTCTCTCCAATTTATTACTTTAAACCAATTGTGAATATATTATTTATATATATTTTACTTGGTAAATAGATTTTTGAAATTAAACTTGTTTATTTGCATTTACTTTAAAAACATTACAATATTTTAAAATTATTTTGTTTAAAGACATCATTGTATTCTTTAAATTGAGATCGATTTTGGTAAATGTATAATATCATAAGTCCACAAGAAAATTACTATTTCAACACTATGTAAAAGACTAAACATTTGGTCTAATACATGCTCAGATTTATAAATCTATACAACTTAAGCATTTAGCACAACAATATAAAACCGCTAACCATAACATAAGTATACACATTATATGTCTTTTGACGACAATGTTGTCTTGTCTTCAAAAAATTAATACTTTAAAAATAATCAGATTTTGTTAATATGGTACAATAATTATTACCTACAATTAAACTCCTGGTTGAGAAATAAAATCATAATATTATCGTAAATTAACCTTCTTAAAAATATGCTATATTATAATGATAACAATAAAACAGTTAAATTAAAAATGAACACAACAAAATCTGAATCTATTTAAAACAGAAAAAAACAAAATCGCTAATATAATTGGTTACAACAAATAAAATTTAACTCAAGTTATGTAGAAAACCAAAATATTAGCACATTGTATAATTTATTATGATACCTATTAATAAATCTTATTAATCTATGAAACTCATTAAGTATCACTCATATTATTAATGTTTTTATTTTATTATTATTGATTTAATCACAACTTACGTGCTATTAGAGATCTTAAACTATATTGGCTAATTATAGATCTATGACAGTGAAAAATAATTTTTATTTAAAAACAGACACTTTTTAAACACAAAATGTTATCATTTTTGAGTAAAAATAATTTACAATTTTGGCAAAGGTATTTTTACTTAGGCAAATATGAATCATGAATTAATAAATAATGGGAAATATTACCAGATGATAGATAAACTTATTAATTTCGTGAAAAATAATACTCAAAAATTCAATTAAATGAGTAGAACAAGAGCGTACAAAAATATAATACTTAAAAAAAAATTCATGGTTATTCGGAAATGTTTTATATAATACCCAAATGTCTCAACTGTTTAAATATTTAAGGTCTGTTCACAACCTACTCCATAAATGCCATTATAATTGATTATTTATAATGAAAAATGATCAATTAATATTTTACGAAACTGCTATTTTCATTTAATTATTTTCAAATATGTTTTAAAAATAATAATACAGGTATGTTTTATGATATCAAAGAACACATTTTCTACTTAATTATTTTTTTGGCAAAACAAAAATAAAGTTAGCTTGAGAAAATATATTAACAAAACATCCTTTTTTTCAATTAAATTTCTAAAAAAATAATTTATAAATGATTTTAGTTCATAATAACTATCTAAATATTTTAGTATAAGGAACTTAGGCTTTGGCCATTTTTATTTTATTTTAGGACTATTTGTGTGTGCATTTCACAACTTAATTTAAGCATTTGTGGATAATATTTAATCTTAACTAAATACATATGTAATAATATAAACAACAGCCAGTGTAAAAAATAAAATAATTTTAAACAATTAATAGATTAATAACATTAGTCAGAGCAAACTTAATAATTTTATGATTCAGAGATATGTTATTCAAATTTTTTGATAGGTGTCTGCTAAACTCAGATTGTTTATAATCTTGTAGGAGAACAAGTAGCAGGGTTTAAACACAAATTTTAAATAATTTATGATAGAATAATTATGTATTTTGTTAACTGAAATATATAAGTCATATTTTATTATTATATAATTAGATTAAAGATAATAATTATTTTTTCACAAGAAGCAATTGCAATCAGAAATAACTGAATAGAATAAACTGAAATATGAAATAAAATATTATTCAAGCTAATTATTTAAATAAAAACAAAGTCAGACTTAAGAAGAGTAACAAAAAGTAAAAAACATCATACTAAAGTTAAATATAATATAAGATAATAAAGATACTAAGCAATTAAAATATAAAATGTTGATAAACATACATTTGAAGTTGTAAACAATTAAAATCAATCAGGTAAATTAACTCAATTAAGTATGTTAAAATCCCAACACAATTAATTATATGGCAAGAAATTTTATAATTTTATTTTTAGGCAAGAGGCAAAAAATGTAAAAAATATTATATACTTCATACTTCATATAGAAATGTATTGTATGTTTTTCAAAAAAGATAAGTCTTTAATTTTAAAACATCTGATATGTGTTTTAAAATATTGTGTCATTTTTTTAATTTATTGCAATTTCAATCTATATTAAACCACTTACACTAACCTAACTTAATCTTAATATTTTATATTTATATTTATATTATTCTATCTAAAAATCATCTTTGGTAACGATTATCACTTTTAGTACAATTTAACTTTTATATAGATATTATTTATATTATAATGTATTATATTAACCTCAAAGGTTGTGTTCATAAAATAATCTGATTTTTAAGTTGTTTTTTTTTCTATTTTTAAGTAAAAAACTCACATGAAATTTAAAAACTAATCAGTCGAAACTTATAAGGTTATCGGGTAATTTAGTGTCGGGTTGGTGTACTGACTGTGCTGCATGGTACAATCTTCTATACCACTGTAAAGCTGTATTGTCACTCTCAGCTCGAAACTTATAAGTATTTCCTAAAACAATATTACATTTAATCAGTCAAAAATATTACTTGAAAATACAAATAAAGTTGAAATATTTACTTTGATCAGGATGCTTGATTAAAAATGTATCTGGATTATCACCAAGACTAATAGTACATCCTTTTAACGGACAAAGTTTGCATGGCTCTCGTTTAAAGTCATTTCTATTACAACTGTACAATAGAAAATATTAAACATACATATTGATATTTTGTAATCATACACTTACCCTTTAAATGACTTGGGTGAATAATAAATTAATACCGATGCCCATAGTTGTATCCAATAACGCTGCCAAGTTGTCACAGCTGGTTTTCGTCCATTTTTCAAAACCACTTTACGCCTTAAACAACTTTCTAAACTTATTTTATGGGCTCCTTTCAATGTTCTATTAAAACATAAATTTAAATTTATTTCAGATAAACATTTTATTCATTATCACAAAAATGTATGGTACTTACTGAGAGGGTGATAGATTTAAGTTAGACAGATCTAATGTATTCTCTTCAATGAGCGAGTCATCAAGTAAATTCCTTGAGTTTACAGTTGACAATATTCCTTCATCAGATTTATGGATCAAGCTAAAAAAAGTTTATATTTAGAAATTATGAAAGTAAATACATTGAGTCAGTACTTAATTAGGATTTTAAGATAATAAAAATATCTTATACTATAGAATGTTTACTGAAGGAAAAAAATGTATTAATAAAGTGGTTATTAAGTAATAAATTCATAAGCTTCAATAAAAGTGACTTAATATATAGTTATATAAATAACTTATTACTAATAAATTATTAGTAATTAAAAGTTAAATATTTATAAAGTAGCATTTATTATATTCACTTTCTAGCATAACGCTTAATAGTTCTTTTTTTAATATTAGTATTAAACAATTAACATATTAAAGGTTTATATATTAATTCTTAAAAAACTTAAAACAGTTAAAAATACTAATAGCATCAAAAATATAAAATAATTAAGTAATATTACTATTATTGATGTTATACTAATAATAATCATAAATATGTACAATGTACATATTACTATAAAAACAAAATAACAATAACCTAGGAGTTTAAAGTAAGTGAATATTTGTCTTATTAATTTTCTAACAGTCTCTTGTACTTAACTCAAAAATGTACATTGAAAAATATTTGATAATAAATTAACACTTTACACATAAGATATATATTAAAATTATATTTTATGCTTATACAAATATAATGGTTAATATACAGAATGGGCAATTGGCGTTTAATTTATTTATTTTTTTTACTAATGCCATGTAGGAAATTAATTTGCACATTGCTAATGACAATATTCTATTATGATTAACAATTCTTATTAATATAGAAATGAAAAAGTAATATATTTATAATATAGTAAAATAATGTTTTTCTTATCAATTGGCAATATTGCACCAATGAAATATAAAATATGACTGTATATATAATATGTTCTAATAGAATGTTAAATATTGTATAATAAATTCATAATTAAACATTTTAAATTCAATTTAACCTTTATATTAAACACTAAACATGAACATTGAAAACTAATTGAATTTATACATCTTTTTATTCGATTAGAAATAATAATATTGTGTTAAGATTGATAAAATGAGTTTCAAAAAAATTGTAAATACATAATATAAATGTTTACAGAACACGGTCTTCAATAAAAACAGAATAATTATAATTTTCTTCCTAAACAAAAAAATTAAATACTAAATACTTCATAGAGTGTAAATTGAATAGTCATACATTATTTAATATTTGATACCATACATTAAGTTTATTGACATATGTATACTATGAATTAATGTATTAGTGTCAATAACATACATTGTAACATATAGCTATTTGACTATTTAACTCACACCAATCAATAGTTTAATAATCTACAATTATTTAAGAGAGACTCGACTAAATTAAAGTTGTTACACTATTTCTAATTATACACAAACAGAAACTAATAAACATCCACTACAAAATTATAATATTATTTAAACATACAAAAATAGTAATATTTGTTAAAAAAAAAAAAAAAGAGAGAGAGAGAGAAAGAAAATCTACTCAATTAAAAATATTATTTTATTAAGAATAACTAAATATGTGATAATTTTTAGTTTTATAAAAAAAAGTACACAACCACACCAAAAATAAAATATGTTTAAAGCACATTAATTATCTTTTTCAGCCAAAAGCAAAAATAAATAAAAGCAAGAATTAAAAATTGTGATAAGTCAAACAAAAAATATGTGCAAAAAATCAACACTCCAAAACCTATCTGCTTACCTATTATTATTACACACTGCAGATTGATTCACAGGTTTTTTAAGAAAACTACGCGGTAAACTTGCACTGCGATATCTGGTTAAAAAATAAATTTATTTTTAAAATGACTAGAATAGTCATTGACAACATAATATGGATAATGGACTTAATTTTAACTTATAATTGAGTGTTGATAATAATATTTAATCCCATATTTAGAGGCCAAAAATATAAAGAAGTAAGATTTAAGTATATTATACCTTAATAGATATGTAACCTATATAGTATGCTTACTTTGAACAATTTGTTTTCTGCTGCTGCTGCTGCTTGCATAAAGAAAATTTTCTTATTCGCATTAAGTCTGTTGATTTTGCTGGTGATAAACTCAATGAATCTAACAACACTTGATTGACAGATTCCTTGGAACCTCTAGAGTTTTCTGTTTGGCAGGATAAAGGTTCTAACTTTAATGATAATCTAAATACAACATACATGAAGTAGAAAAATTAAAAATAATTAAAACATAATTAGTACACTGTGATGCATACTTATATTGATCATCTTGAACAAACTTATGCAGTTCTTCAATATATCTAATTGAGTTTAAATAATCATTTATTCTAGAAAACCGAATCAAATGATCATATCGACTCTGCTGCATATGTGATATTACTCTTAGAATGTTATTCATTTTCAGTCGCCTTGCTTCGGATTCTAATAAGCCACTACTTTTATGAGGATGTGCCATATCAACATACACCAAATCAGTCAAAAATACACCTGAATGTATATAAATATTTTTAGAAAAATAAATACATAAAATATACCATACATATTATATTATTATTTTATTTTTTACCTAAATAAGGTATGCATGGTAAACGTAAGGTTTCTAGATGATCCCGAAGATTCCTCCAATTATTACATTCTGAGAAAACATTGGCTAATTTATCAAATGATTGCCGATCTTTCTTTGACACATTGTTCCATGATTTAGATAGCCTAATCAACAATATACATTTGTAAATTGAAATTCAATCATTTTATGAATTAAAAACTCACCTATAAACTGAAGCACTTTGAAGGGAGGAAATAACAGCAAATAATGAATGGAAATTATTAAGGTCATATAATTTTTTGGAGATCTTTATAAACTGAGTGATGAGATCAGCACGCAGTTTTGGAGTGGTGCCTTTCAATATTTCTTGAACAACCCAAAATGATACCTGAAATGTATCATATTTTAAAATTCAATCCAAAATGTTTAATTATTCAATTTTTTACTTACATGGTTGAATTGCCTAGTAAATGCTACTACATTTGGCGCAACTTCTAATTTTTGCTTTTTGTTCCAAGAACACGAAGACAACTCTTCTGGAGATATTTGACTGAATATACTTAAATCTAATAATGTGAGTTGGGCAGCCCAATCTTCTGGAAGTATACCAGGAGACAAAACACCTTTAGTCTTATCAACATCTTTTTCATCAACCGGCGAAACACTATAAGGATGTTTTAATGTCATGTTACAAGGAAGACTGTGAGTTTTACATTGTCTTGCTAAACCACTATAAAAAATAAATAAAAAACATGTTAGTAATTTATAGTACATAAAATAAATGTTCAGCGTCCGTGTACTAATAACTTTAATTTACTGAAACATAAAGGTAAAATGATATATTTTAAATAAGTAAGGTATAAATCTATTATAATAATTAAACATATTATAAATATACTATATTTTATAAGAATAAGTAATAGTAATAAATAATAACAACAATAAATTATATTATTTTCTTAAATCATAATCATTTATACCCTATATAATTATAATAAACAGTAGTTGTTAAAAATATAAAAGTATTAGTTTTTACTCATTTTATATCTACAAACAATTATGTCTACTCACCATGTTAATGTTTCTGAAAGACGTCTTCTATGCCTTTGTTCACACGACGGAGTTGAGAAATTTGATGGATGTTTTTTCAAAGAGTTGTATGTGGTTAATTTTCTATACTCTGTGTTGGAAACTAAGTGTTCTAATTTATCATCATCATCGTATGCCTTTGACTTTACTTTCTGTATACAACACAACATTTTTAGAATTTTTATAAAAATGTATAAAAAATATTTGGTGCAGTTTGTAAAAATAATATAATTAATAAACCACAATTTTTTTCTAATACAGTTACAAAAATATATTTAAATTATTGATGATAAAACTGTTCAATACGAGAGAAATTAGAATACTGAACAATAAAATTATTATATTAGGCATAGTTAACATATTTCATATCAATTAACGATAATAAAACTGGGTATGTATAATATGGGTACATATTGGCCATATAACTTAAACTATTTATTATCTTATTATTATAATAAACTGTTATAGCTTAGGTACCTAATAATAACAACACAAATTAAATTCAGTGTAAGGTCAATATTAGATAGATTCTTCTGCAGTTTGATTAATTATCAAACAGAGAACACGTTAATCTACTTTTAACAAAAATAATTTAAAATGAAAAAAAAATTATTGTTTTTTACATTAATTCCATAAGCCTAGCTAGAACATGATGACATAATATATGTTAGTAAATTAGACCGATTATTATGAAGTTTAATGGTAATAACTAATAAGTAATAATTAACAAAAGATAAATCCATAATTATTTTACGACACTGATATATTTTAATGGCCACATTCCTATGTATTATAACATTCTGGAAACAAAGATAATACAGATTATCCGTGAATTGTTCGTAGTAATCAAATCAGCAATAAACTATGCATGTAGGTAGAAGGTACTCAACTACTCTAGTTTTAAAAATAAGCTATACAACCAGAAATCATAGATTATCGAGAAAATAATGCGAAAAAATCTATTTTTGTAATAATATAGAATCCAAAATGAACGTAATATTTTCGTAAACTTTGAATGTTATGTCTAAATGTCTTATAAGTTATAAGTTATAATTAATAGTATTTTGCTACTTATTATTTTAAGTCAGATAAAATGTGTAAACACTAAACGTTTTACAACTTAACCAGTGACCAGACACAAACCAGGGGTTTATTACTCCCACCACGAAATAATAGAAAAATGATTACTATGTTTTTATAGAGTAATAGTGGTTTTTGTTAATTAAGTTTTTGTTATATTATAAATCAGTGGCGTTGCCCGGGGGGAGGCTGAGGGGGTGAGTTGCAGCCCTCCCCCTCCCCAAAATATCTAGAAAATTTTGAATAGTCTGTGAAAATCACAACAAAAATTGATCAGCCTTTCTCTCCTCCTCTCCCCGAAGAAAAATCCTGACTACGTCACTGTTATAAATATAAAAATGTACTAAATTCAACCACTTACTCAACACAAACGAATATTATTTTGGCGCTTGCCTGTGACGTAAAGGTTCTAGATTATAGCTTTAAAATATTCTAGCATCCATCACCAAACTGTTAACTTATAAAAAAGACTATACTTTTTATATTTACTGATTATAAAAATTTCAATATTCGTTTCAAGCACTAAATTTGAAAATCATGACTTAACATTTCAATTGTCACGTCATTCATGCAGTACTGCACCCATCCAATGTCAAGGTTGTGTACATTTATAAATGCATTTATTAACACTATACATTACTATACTAGGTCCCTACTATTGTCGGATTATAATATATGTATAAATGTATATTAATCCTATGATTTTATGTTTTATATACACGCGTTCTGCGTTATTTTATTATTGAGTATTGACTCGAGTAAAGCTTTACTATTTAATTTATGTACCATTTTATATACGTTATTTTATAAAGATAACCTTATACAAGAATAACAACATTTTATATAACGTATTCATTAAAATTCTGATTATTTGGAATATATTTTATTTGAACTTTTAAGTATATTTAAAAACCATATTTTTAAATACATGGATTTCTATATTTGTTAATTATCGCCCAGTCTGATGTTGCTCATAGACGCCATACGAAAAATAAATAAATCGCCCGTCGTCAATCCGTGTTAATTACCGGCATTATCAGAAGACCTTACTACGTTAATGTTAATTTCGATATTCATGATCGAAATTTTTCTGTATATTATATAATTATATAAATTATACACGTAGATTAGTCCAGTATATGATATATTTATGAAATAAGGGTAAATACTTATAATATTTGAAATTTTATTTTATTTATTTTTATCATGTTGTTGGCTTGTCGTTTATTGTAGCTACAATAGGTGTGTCGTACGTATAATACGTGTTATTTAGAGAAGCAAAGTGCATATATTTATCTTAAAAACATTATTAGCTTATTTTAAAATATTATTAAACATTAATTTTAAAAAATAATATTCACCAATATTTTATATTAGCTATACATTTTTATAATAAAAATATTATCGTTGAAACAAATAAACTATTATTATAAAATGTGTAAAATGTGTGACATTTAAGGATCTTTACAAAACTGTCTTATTTTTGTAAATGTTATTATGAAATATTAGTTATTAACAATTTATTATTATTACTAATTAGTAATTACCATTAATTGAAACATTGAAAGCTATGTAATGGTATATAAAAAATATCATAGTACAATACTACAATGAACAATCTCCGAGTGGCGAAAACATATTAATCAATAAGTACCTACTATATTTTATTTATACAGTAACAAGACAAACTTAACTTATTATTTTATTTTTTAAATAAAAACCATTTTTTTTACTTGAATTATTTATTTTTTTTACTGTTAATCAAGCGAGCTTTTTGAAAATATTGCAATACAATTTGAAAGAGATTATTTTAGAGAGTAACATAGATATTTTAGTCTAATACTGTTTGTTTGAATAAATTTTATAAATTATAAAAATATAATAAATAAATTTTGAATTACTATATTTTCAATCATTATATTATAGCTTCCATATTCTCAAATATAAAAACTTTATAATATCATGGATTCATGGACAATAATCCAATATCTTTATTCAATTATTAATAAATCAGAAACTATAATAGTTCGAATTTTGATTAATATATATAGATTATAGAAACATGTCCATCGACGTTTCCAAAAAAAATCATCTTCTACATACCTATAATTATTTTCAATAAATGTTATTTTTATTTGAAAAAAAAATAAGTCTTCATGCATCACATTACGCTAATTAAATTGCATAGCAAAATTGTGTTTCAAAATCTGATATCTAACTTTAGTTAAAAATTAAAAAAATTTAATTTTGACCTTTTTCCAATCCAATATTTAGGTAATCGTTTATATATAATATATTAATTCAAAATTATGAATACGAGCTCTATTATAGGTATTATGTATTATTATATTAAATTGAAAATCATTTTTGTACAATACATCATATAAATGGAGAAGGGGGACAACCAAGCCAGTGAATAACAATATATATACATAAAACAACGGAAGAAAAATATAAATATATAATATTATTATGACCGAGGGTATTTTTCTCTTATTAACTGGTTTTTATAAGCCGAGTGAAACTATAAATTATGAATACTGCTGACACGACAAAAAATATGCATTACTTCACGCTTAAAAAACATCATAATATTTAAACAATTGACTTTTTTTAGAAAATAATTTTGAATACTCAGACATAAAATAAAAACTATACATTTTATTATTTTATGACACAGATTACCGAAGTCTAAATCTCCGTAACGCTCGCCGATAATAAATTATTAATATATTATTATTAATCGTTTGTCAGTCTATAAAACGTTAAAATGGATTTAAGGCAATGACCAACCATTGAATTCAATAAAAACATAATAACATAAGTATAATTTGTAATTGTGTAAACTAATGTTGATTTACATTTTAATGTTCATAATGTTATTCTTTAATAATGATAAATTGCACAAGATACAATAAACTTTCGCTAGTAAGTACTGCACAATATTATAACCATGTTTGCAGTATCTGTCATTCATATATTTACTAATACATATTGTAAATAATAGACATAAACAATATTTAGGTACCGACTGTATAATCTTACTACAATAATTATTATCTTGAAAACATTGTATTATTATTAGTAGTAGTAACAATACTGAAACGGATTTCTCTAATTTGTAATTCAAAAAGTATATGTATAGAATCTTTTAAATAAGGATATCTAAAACCAATTATTTAAGTATATTACTATCTCTACCAAAATGTATCAAATTACTGCTATAACATAATTATATAAATATGCATAATTGCACATCGCAACAAGCAATTTCCCACATTTTATCATATAATATGCCGTATCGGTCAAAAATAACAAATAACATTATGTTTGATTCCACTAGACTGCAAATCTGTAATGTTGCTAAAGACCTCTAAATGAATCTTGTCTTCGTCAAATGCTTATATGCGATTAGCAGTCGCTCATTATATAGCAATAAAATAATAATATGAGTTGTTTAGAAATAACTAAATATATAAAATAATTTGGAAAGAGAACCTTTAAATTATATAAAAAAATTTTGTTTCAAACTAGATTTTATGTTTATTACTCATTTCTTTCAAATATGTAAATGCATTAAGTTTTAAGGGTATTATTTTTTTTTTATATAATATAGTGTATTTGGGTAATAAACTAATAAGTAATAACTAAATAACTATATTATAATTTACACATTATTTTAAAAGCTATACAGCAGTAATAATTAACAAATGGAAATATTCTTAGTACATACTTGGTTTTTTTTTTAATTTTGTAAAATCCTTTATAACCTTGAATGTTTTATGCTTACATTAAACAATTGAATATAAATCTCTACTTATTGACAAGACAATTTCAAAAAATAATCTAAGTATAAAAATTATGCGCTTTAATTGTTATATTTTTCTTCTCGATTTACCTATTTTTTTTTTGTTTTTTTTTTTTTATATATATATATTTAAGTGTATTTACATCCTAATATTAATTATGCAGTGTACAAACACAATAGATACAACTTAAAAAATATTAAAAACCACGAAACTTATAATATTAAGTGCGTTAATAATAATATATTATATTAAATTTGTGAAAGCGTTACCTCAGACACGTTAAGCGAAGGGAAATTGTCAATAGAAACATCTCTGGGCATATCTGCATACCTCATCTTTGCCATAGATAACTAATATTCATTATACAAACAGTCTGTAAACAAAAACAAATTATTTCAATTTAAAAATATAAATACATTTATTTAAATTGAAAATAACTATAAAGCAAACATATACTTCAATTATTTATAATTTACAAATATTGCTATAAAATACTCAAAATTGCAAATAAAAATAATAAGTAAGATTATGAATCTTGTTATCTGAAAGAAAAATGAAACGATGTTTTACAAATATTATTTATTAAATTATTTTGAACAAAATTATTATAAGGGGATTGTTTGCACAGAGGTTTTTTCAATATAATACCATATTGTATAATATAAATTCTAAAACTACCAAGAGAATGATTGATTGAATATATTTGTATTTGGAAAAATTATGTTTGTTATGAGATAAAATATTCGATTAAACATTTCAGTTTTTTATATAATTGGTTCATGAACGCAAACAAGTTATTTAGTTTATTTAGTTTATAGGTATATTTTAGGGGGAAAGTGTTACAATCAAAATATAATCACTTATAGTATAAACTATAAAGGAAAGTGTAAACACCTTAGATAATATACAAAAACATGGTAAACACCGTATAATGGTAACAGGAAACTGAAACGATGTAATGTTAAAAAAAAATACTTTATACTAAATATTGTATATTAATAATACACATCAATACATCATAATGAAGTATGAATAGGAGTGCCAAAGGTTGAACGACTACATTGCATATAAGTTACAATTATAATATGAATTGTTATTCATGAAAAAGAAGTAGTCGAAAATTTCATGTAGGTTATTTTAACCTTCAGTTATCTAACTAGAAGCTGGACAGTTTTTTTTATTGACACGAGAACGTAAAGGAAGTATATATATATATATATATATTACAATTATTGTTTCTATTAAAATAAATTGAACAAACGGGCATGTGATATACGATGTAATTTACGTCTATCCATCTAAACTAAAATATTATTCAAATAATATTTTTTCAGTGGAATACAAAAATAAATAATGAAATTAAATATATTTTAACTATTAAAAATAATAATTATTATTACTTTGTATATTCCTAATCTACATTATTATTACAGTGAATTAACTTATACGCAGATTTGAAGATTTTCACATTTTCATTTGAACGCTAGTTATGAGCAGTTATAATGCTTTAATAATAAAAATAACAGTAAAATGGTTTATTTCGCACGTAAAATTTGATGTTATACAATACATTCGAATATGATAAATATGATAATATCTTAGTATCTTACTATATATTTTAATGTATTTATTAATGCATTATGCATTGTCACAAAAACTCGTAAAAATTGAATTTACCAAAAAGAAAAAAATTATTTGATACTTAATATTTTATTTATTACATATTAGATTATTTTTATAATAACTTTTATTATTATTTGTATAATTTAAGTCAAAACAAATTAGATAATGAACGAACTGCATCCGGTCATCCAGCATTGGTTGAATTTATTCAACCGTCGCCTATGTCCATGTTGTCAAAAATAATATCATATGAAACTGCTGTATAGTGAATATTATAATATGTAAATAACAACATAGTTTTTTTTTCTAGTTAATGAACTCAGATTCCATTAAAAAAAAAAGATTTTAATTTCTTAACAAAGTTATAACTATAAACTAATAGATAATAATTTCCATGTACCTAATCTCGTTTGGAATCCAGCCAATTAAATTATTTTGTCTAACTAAACCTATTTGTTATAAATAACTTTCAATAATTGTATTACATCGACTACTAGTAATAATAGACTTTTCTAGTTTTCCCCAATTTGTTGTCAAAACATCGTACACAATAAAAATGTTCCAGCGTTCCAAGTACAAAAAAAAAGCCGAAATAACACAAAATTTTAAAATTCAACTTATTACCAAATTTTTTAATTAATTATTTTTGTTAGATAGTTAAATGTAAAAACGGTTCAAATTTTTCTCAGATTTAATTTAGTATACTGTAAGTAATAATACGATATTGTAAACTTTAAATCGAATTTATTTAAGTTTATTTTATAAAAATAGAGTAAAAAGTTAAATTTTTACCCCGTGATTCCATTCTGAAATACAATTTAATACATTATAACAATTATAACATATAGGTACTAATTTTTCACAAAAATGTATCTTATACGGCTATAAAATGTAAATATATTAGCACATAGATACATCCCAAGGCCAACCACCTAACATGCATTAGGATTTAATATTAAAATTTTTAATTTATTTTATTTTATTAATTATTTCTATCTATAGGCTTTTTCAGAACTCGTCTTTGCAGTTCACTAATTGTACATATTATTGACAAAAATACTTGGGCTATCTTCTACTTATAGATAAAACAGTAATGTCAAATTCATAAATAGTTCTTCATTCACGCACGGTCAATAACCCTCTATAGCAATCATTTCCTTTCTGGTGTCTACGGTTTATAGTTCTATACTGTTATTTGATCTATAAACGATTTGCAACAAATACGATGCGATATGATACAACTATATAATCGATTCTTATAATACAACTATAAATATATGTTCTTAAAAATTGAACATGATGATATTGTATTTTTATCCAATAATCAATAGATAAATATAAATTAAAACAATGATCGTAATTTTCTATGTGCTTAATAAATTATAAGCAATATTTTACATATATATTTTGCGACTTGCGTTTTTACTTAATATGCAAACACTTGCATAATAATATAATACATTTATTTGTATACTTATCTGAGTGATTAAATTAAATTGTAATAAATATAGAATAATATGATAATTTATTTCATATCCTCATTGTAACAAAATCCTTGTAATTTTAATTTACATATATAAACTTTTAAGTAAATTAAAATAACAAGATAACATATTAGCATAACATGACAAATATATGTAGTTTAAAACAAAGTTAAAAATAATAATATTATATTAATTAATTTTATGATGTAATACAATAGTATACTTATAGTTAAGTATTTTTTTTTGTTTTACAAATATTATATATATCAAATTTTAACAAAATGAAAATAATATAATAGTAATAAAATATTGAATAAATTATTTTATTCAAGCTTACCTTATGAACAATAGAAGATAATAATATTATGTATTACATTTATCATTAAACACCTAAGTGTTCATTTTTAATAAATGAATCTATTTAAATCAGAAATTTTAAATTTTATATTACAAAATAATTTATAATATGACATACATACAGTACATGCATACATATCTTGCTGGTAGACCGTGACTACTCTATTTTTTAAACACTTAAATAATATTTTATTATTTTTTGTCATGATTAAATTTTTGAAAAATGTTTAGATTATATTACTATTATAATAAAAATTATAAAAATTATATAGGCTATATTGAAATAAAACCAAATGGAACAAAATTTTTTTATATATACCAGTTGTATTTAGGTACTGCTGTTAGCACCCGTCGCCACCAAATAAAACGATACTGACAGAAAATAAAAGAATTGAATAGTTATTAGTACCAACTAATTTTTAAACTTTTGAAAAATGTTAAACCTAAATAGTTGCAAGTGAAATGTGAATTTTTTAATACATTTGTGCCTTTGCTTTATGTTATACATAAATTATTTATTTTTAATAATAATCTATTGGTTATTTTATTTAATATTAAAATTAAATTAAATGAAAACAAAATGGCAAGCCAATTTTTCAAATGTATTTTAAAATCAATGTGGATATTAAATGACAATAAAAGTACGTGTTATAATATAGATTACCTACATTAACTAGTAAGTACAACTAAAAATATTAAATAAAATGTCAAAAAATCAATTTCTAACATTTCTTCTACTTCTTATATTATTATAAGAGTATTTGATATGAGTTTAAATTGTAATATCAAAACAGTTCAGCTGGTCATTAACTTAAACTTTATAAAATTTGTGGTATACAATTTAGTTTCTAAAATTCATGGCATATACGTTTAAAACATGAAGGTATCCTTAGATTGAATATTTATTTATTCATTAACAAAATAATGGGCTTATGCTCAAGATACATAAAAATAACAAATATGTTACAAATAACATAAGTTTACATTATTTTAGTTATGGAAAAAAAACAACAGAATTATCAATATGATAATTATACAAAATATGTTGAAAAAAATGTACTATATTATTTTATAATAGTTATTAGTTATTAGTTATTATTATTAGTTCGATTATTAGTTTGTATTAAATAATTTGAATTAGGTTAGGTTGATACTTAGTGTTAGTATTAACCCCGTAGTATATTGGCTATATATAAATATATATATATTTTAAATAATGTCTATACTAATGTTTTAAAAAAAATTCACATTAGTCACAATTTATATTAACCTCAAATGTCTATAGCGCAAGTTATATAGTTTATTGTTGCTTAAAAGATTAATTGTATTTTTCTATTTTATACTTTATTTACTTTTTATTCATAAATGCCTAGAACAATAGTAAAACATTTAAACATAAAACTCATGTCTCATATATTCACGCGTATATTCACTAATATATTTTAATGAATCAATAATGAGTTGATGGTCCCTGAAACATGATTTAGTGGCCCGTGATTGATTGATTCAATTTTATTTTATTTATCAATTTTTCATTCAATCCAGCATTGATCCAACTGATTAGAATTTTTTTTTTAGTTCTAATTATTAAATTTGTTAAATTGATAATACTCTATTATAGATAAGAAGATAAATAACTTACCTAAGAAAGGTAATAAGTAGTTTGTAGGTATATTAAAACTATAGTTACTTTAAATAAACCTACTTATAAATAATTCTATCTTTAAAATATAAATATATCAGTCTCATATTTAAATTTTTAAACATAAAAAGTATTAATTAGATTTAACCAATATGATAAATTATTAATTAAGCTGAGCATAAAAATATACAAACTATACTAAAATATAATTTATATTAAAAATTTTATTCACAATATTTTGGAAAATCGCAATATTATATTTATTAATGTAAGATGTGGAAAATAGATACCACCTCAGTGCATACATTTTAAGACAAAATATGAAAATATGAAAAGACATTTAATATGAAGCATAATATTGAAGTTTGAAGATATAAATAATTGATAGCTAAATTGTATTAGGTAGTAATTCTGGTAGTACTTAATAGCCTATAATAAATTGACAGACCTAGGTACTAGAAATAATTATTAAAAGACAAAACAACATAAAAATATATTCAATCATTCTAAGATAAAGTGTAATTAATGAAGAACTTTAATTAAATAATAAATGTTTACCTAGATGGTTTATTAATACAAAAATTCTATAAAATATGGGTATATCTAATATTATGTAGTTGGGTATGCTTTATAATGGGTATTATTTCTGTTTACAAAAAATAAAATTAACACTTAAATTCTAGTTTTATGTGTGTGTATACGTATAACCATAAAATATAACTCATGAATTAAAATTAACTATGTATTAGTATAACAAAAGCTACAAATTATACATTACATTCTAAAATAATATTATACTAGATAGCAGGTAATGAACAATTGCATCTAAATAAATAGTTACAAAACATAACACTAACATAAATACCTAATATGGTATAAGTTAGATTAGTTTATATTGTTTATAACTTGGTTTTGTTTTGTTATCTAGTCCAATATTTGTAAAACCCATAAAATTAAATGCTCAGTAATCAGAAACATTCAAATTAAGTAAATAAATAGTCAGTAAATAATAGGTAAGTCCTCACATAACCTTACATAAATCTCAGCATAAAGCAGATGATTATGGGGGAGCATTGCAAAAGCAGTTTCCCTGTTTTCATCTACTTAAAACAGAAAAAAATAGGTAAGTAGATGGTTATAATCTATGATGTGTTTCAGTGTTTGATAGGCAATGGAATGTATAGTGAGCATATGGGAAGGATACTTTTTATCCACACTACACAATACATACAAATATATAATATATAAATAAGAAAATCTGGTAACTACTGGTAATATAAAACAAGAAAATAAATTACTTACGCGGTTGATTAAGAACGAAATCCCTGAGCGGGGTTGTATCGAGGGTAGTCGTTGGGAAGAGCGGTGAACGGTGTTGTGGACAAAAGGAAAGCTGAGATGACAGGTGTGTTCTGCTGTAGTACTCGTTTTTAATTGGTCGAAGCGGTTAAATCTCTTCGTTATGGTCGACTGCCGGTCGGACGGACGTATTTCTCGCAGGGGAGAATTGAAAAGCGACGAGACGCGATCGATCCTGAGGAAATTAATACAATAACAATGACTTAAGGGCTCGTGCCAAGGCGTCGCGGAGTTAGATCTATCGAAAACCGCGTAACGGGCGCCAAAAGAACGCATACACAAATCGGTCGGACGAAAAAAAATCGTACGTTAACTATGAAATAATAAAACGGTTCCGGACGTCCGGACTAGGTCGCACTATCTACCTGTGGTGGCCAACGGGTCCGGGGTAGACGTATGTTGTCGTTTTGTGGCGTACTGGACCATGGACCAGTGATATTACACTGGTCTGGACACTGCTGCACTGAACGTCACCGGTGGTTGTCGACGTCGTTGTGTACAATATAACGTTATTATTATAATTTATTATAATGTTAAAAAATGTTATTATTATTATTATTAAATAATAATATGATAAACACAACAGTGATAATAATAATAATAATAATAATAATAATAAATAGTTTCGAGCGCGCACGACGGGCGACACACACTAGCGCGCTGCTCGCCTACTGATCGGTCTGATCGTTATCACTCGGCCGTCCGTCGCGTAAATGCGTAATCAGTTTTTAGTCGTTGTGCGAGCAGTAAAACGCGCAAAACACGCCCTCCACCGCGCAATCGGAACACTGTCGACTCGACCGACCGGCTGTCGGAGCCATCGTTATGTACAATAATAATAATAATAACATGGTGAATAAGAAAAATTTGCCAAGCCGGCAAAACAGCAGCTGCTGCTGTAGGTCGCGCTCCACAAAACATAACATTTCGTTATTTTTTTATTATTATTATTATGCTATACCTTGTACATATCTACGTCGTTTATAATATAATATATAATATTATCAAACATCATATTATTATAATATCTTACCGATGTTGCAATGTATATGTACAGCAACAGCATTCATAATAGCGAAGATTCACAGCAAAACCACTTTTTTTTAAATCGAATAATATACGTTTTTATTTTTTTAATTTACATTGCCGCGTTCGAATAACATTTATCTGAATTTATAATTTTATTTATGTTCATTGGCGTCCTGGAAAATAGGGGGAAAGATACTAAGCTATTACATAAATAAAATTACAGCTCTCTTAAAACATATATTAGGTACTCGCTCTGTACTTATTATGCAAATTGTAGTTAATATATTATTTATAATTTTCATAATAAAAAAAAACAAAATATATTAGCAAATCAATAATCAAATTGTTTTTGTTGTTTGAAAATTTTGTAATTTTAATACAACCGTCCACATTGCAGCACAATATGATACCTTATATTATTCCAAGTCAATAATTTGTTTACAAAAACGTAGTTGAATATTTGAACTCAAACTTGAGTATAATCTAGTTAGTTGCTTTAAAATTGTATGTACATCGTGGCCTCGTGGGTTGTATTGTTACAGAAACTCAATTATTGGCTTCTGCAAGACCGAATGCATTAACTATTTATTTTTATTACAAAATACTAAAGTAGGTATGTACTATGTACTCAGGTTTGCATTTGATATTATCAATCGTATAGCATTCAGCCGTCGCTCATTAAAGAATGTGGTACCTAATGGCTAATTATACTAATTTGACAAAATTATAAATTATTAAAAACAGAAAAAAAAATAAGGTATCAATGTAATTGCTATTTGCTTTATCAATTCTATTAAATAATATAGGTACATAAATACGTTAAATACACTATAAAGTATAAACTATAAGAATATATAAGTATCTTCGTTGATCATAATATATATTATATAATATATAGGTACCTAGATAGGTAGCTAATAAGTTTTTAGACACTTTCAATTTTTTTTAACTGCAGTCTGAACTCTAAGATTGTAACAATAAAAGAAAAATAAAAATAAATTTAATGATAAGCATTTTTTTAATGAGCCCGTTCTATTTTTACAGTACAAAATTCTGCTGAGTTCCTTATTCGATTTAATTATAATTTAAGTATCTATAGTGAATATACGCATGAGTATATTTTCATCATTATTGTATAACAAAAATCTTAAACCTTGATGTAACTTTTTTGGAGTGGCCTAGCTAGCTATGCTTATATAGTTATATAGAACTCAAAAATTTAAGTCAATGAATACCCTACACAATGTGAATTTCTGGTGATTAAGTACCTTCCTCGTATATTTCTGATACATGGTTATTAATAAATTATTAATTATTTTTTTTAATTTTGCACATTGTGAATATTTTAATAAATCATTTTTCATAAATGTCGGGTTTAGGCTATAGCTTATACCGTTCAGGGCTCAAGGCCCCAAAAATTTAAAATAATTAGTGTTAATAGTGTTATTATTTTTTAGGAGCATGTTCAGAAATGCAGGTCGAAGCAGTATATCCTGCAGTTAGAATCCATTAATAAAAAGTATAACAATGACTTTGAAAAAAATTAAAAATAATTAGGTTGCTAAAACTTCTACAGCCATTCTATATAGTGACTATGAATAAAACGGTTTATAAGCAATGACAACAATTTTGTTACTAAAATCGATGAAAATATGTAATTATATTTTTTTTTATCATTTATATTTTAAATAATAATAGCATTAAAAAATTCTCAAATATCATTAAAATTAATTAACTATATATAATTGCAGTATTGACGAGTGTTTTATTTTTCCTTTTGTTTTTATCGTTTACCTTGAGTAATCTTTTAGGTTTTAATACTGAACCTATTTTAAATACCTGCGGGGCCAATCACCAATGTTACGAATACCAATATTCTACAAAGAATGAAAATGCAAAATTAGACCACGGATGGATTATTTAAATCTAACAATAATTTAATTACATGAATATTATACATATACCTAGATCAACAATATAATTATACATTGTAGTATATATGACAATAATTTTCATAAACATAATTAGATATTTAGATACAGAATTTTATATATTTACAATTTATGACAAAAATAGTACCTATTATGTACCTACCTATTCAGCAATCACAAATCAAAATATAAATGTATAGTAGTATATTATTGAATACTGAAACAATTAGGAGATAAATAATATTATGTATATTATATTATTATATTTACAACGATTCTGTAGGAGTGTAGGACATAATGTCACCTGTTAGCCCGTAGCCCTGTATAGGTACCTTCCTGCAATAGTACATAATATTATATTAAATTTTGACGTAAGCACACTGTTTCAATTTACCTTTCGAAACCATTTGCAATGAATATAACTGTTTACTGTTATATTGATACTCATGATATAGGTAAGTTGTAAACTCGTATTGAAATATTGAAGTCGAGTCGCTTATTGCAAACTATACAGCGCGTATGTTTGACGTGTATATGGTTTAACACCGTACCTGCAGTTCTGAGAACCTCAATAGTTTAACCGCTGTTTATAATTTATATTGTGTTAATAAAATTGAACAGTATAATTTAAACTATATATGTATATATATGTATGTTGTATAGGTACTATGTAAGGGTGAATATTGTTTGACGTCTTCGAGTGGATAAATCGTCATTGGGGTGAGAAGTTCTGCATTTATAATGTAGTAATGCCTTCATTGTACATTATAATATATTATTGTATACCATATAAGTATTATATAATATAAGCTATACACAATTTTCACCCCGTTGGCTCCGAACCCTTCGTCTTTACTTGGTGAATGTATAAACCGGCTACCTATATTACGTGTCCCACATTCCACAATAATAAGGCATTATGTACGTCTTCGTATACGGAATAACGAAGAGGGACTTAAAAATTAAAACTAAATGTTTGGAAAGTATCAGTTATTTGAATCGTCATGGT
The DNA here is from genome assembly GCF_020882245.1 of Rhopalosiphum padi. Taxonomy (NCBI): domain Eukaryota; kingdom Metazoa; phylum Arthropoda; class Insecta; order Hemiptera; family Aphididae; genus Rhopalosiphum; species Rhopalosiphum padi. The sequence goes on from NC_083597.1 coordinate 44,297,760, forward strand.
CATGATATTGTGTCACTGTGTCAGACACCTAAATAAACCATTACTTACGAGTGTATAATATAGTGTGCAGGTGCACATATAAAATACATATAAAAATATAATATTTGAAATTTATATACTTTGTCTGACGACAAAACACATTGTGACAAAAATCAGATCTGTGCATCCCTATGCGACACTGCTATACTGGAACGTCTGAAACCACTGGAACCGGTCTCAAAGGCTGTATGTCGCGTAGTGGGGATGCACAGAATCGACTTGTTCTCTGGTTAGACAGATTATATAATATAATTTGTTATATAATAATATATGTGTATATATTGTGTTATATACATTTGATGTTCAGATGTTTATTATAAGTAATTTTAATACATATTTATTTTAAAAAAAATTGCGAGTAATAAACTAATAACTATGGACTAAGATATCTTAGTCCGTGCCCCGTGGTAATAATAACACTAATAACTATATTATATAAATATTAAATTATTACCTATAAAATATAATTGAAATATTAAATTATTTCAATGATTTTTATGTATTTAGTATTTTAGTGAAATAATAATAGTTGTGAAACACAGTTCAATTTGTTTATGAAATCGTTTGGGTAGATTACAATGTAGGTAAAGTATAATATAGGTTTATTTCTTTCAAGTATTGTATTGTGTTTGGAGTGTCCGATTGGGTTTCTATGAGTCCTAGCCATTTCGGCGCTAATTTTCCTTTGCTAACTTTCACATACATCATTATACTTTTCACCGAAACATAGATTCAGGCGTGTTGGTTTTTTGTTGTAACGTTCCTTTAATCTAACCATGTAATATAGTTGCGTTTTACTCGTTTTATAGCTTATATTGAACTATCGAAGCAATCTTCATTGTAATTATATTGTGGTATAATAGGTATATATAAGCATATGGATAAGTTAAAATAGCATAAACTTACGAGACGCTATATATAAATTGAAACGAGCAACTACATTTAAATAGTCAATTAAAAAATAGTCTATAACAATGGTATTAGGTAAGTGATAATTTATAATGTTTATTAGACACTAATACACTATACGATTTGACACTGAAACATATTATAATATTATAACTAGGGTTTACGACGGGCTACGAACTAAATTTAAGCAAGTATCTATAGACTTTAATCGAGTTTTAAAATTAAGGGGTAAGTATATTAATAGCTAAGGCTTGGTAATTTTAAATTAGTAAACTACAATTATTTAGTGATTTTACATTTTTCACTGCGTATTACTGAACTTTAATCATTTGTTAGCGTCTTTACTCTTACGTTCAATTTTTGTAACTACATGCCTACATATATTATGTGAATGGTTAATTCTGTATTCAAAAAATTGTTTTTATCATAATATTCAACGTTGTTGGCGCACTATTTCGTTTTTTGTTTTATTTTACGGTATTAGGACTACACTAAGAACGTTATAAATGCGACCGTTAAAAAATTAAATGTATTGCGTATATAATTCCTATAAATTTAAAGTACCTATTGTATATTTATGTCAATATATCTATCATATTCGTATACATATTGTATAGACAATGACATCATGAAACATATAGTAAAGCGAATAAAATAAACCGTTAGGTATATGTAAATGTGTTACAATCATATTTTATTTGTTATTCGAAGGAAGTACGGTTGAAAATGTATACAGTTTCGAATTTTAGAGCATGATATTAGGTGTATATTAATAGTTGAAGTACTATATAATACAATTTTTTATCGTCCAAAAAATAAATCACTACAAAAAACGAACGTCGAACATCTAAATAATATTAGAAATAAACTATACGATAATTTGATTTTTTAGTTTAGACTGTTTAGAGTTACTCATGTTTTACCCATACAAAGATATGTTCTGTTTTTTTAATCACAGCAAATATTATACAGCAAAAAAAAAAAATGTTTTGAAATAACAAATTTTAGAGAAATATTCAGATATTATAATAATATAGGTATAATATGGCGGTCACACTAAATGGTAGTGGTACGTAATATGTATATCTTTTGTGTAATAGATATTATAAATATACTTACAGTGAAACATATACGTATTGTATCAGATTTTGACAATAGGAAGAAAAATATTGTAAATAAAATATGACACGTGTAGGACCTATACCTAGGTCACCTTATAGTTTTATCTTATTTTTATGCTGTGTTCTGACTTGCCCTTCGAATTTATAACAACTACAATATTGTATTATATTATTCGTGTATGCGACATGCCTACACTATATATTATTATTATAACTACGCAAAATAAATCAATCGAAATATACACGACAGTTATAGACATGCCTATAAAACGTAAATTCATATATTTATTATGTGAAATATTAGATTTTATATTAATTTGTTCACTATTTAATGCACTACTTGCATTACAAGTATAAGTTACTTGTCATTTTAGGTGATGATTACATATTACATATTAACTTACGTACCTGTTTATTATTTATTAATTTATTATACATTTTGAATCATTATAATCAAAAAAATGTTTTCAATATTGTTAAATACCAATTTCATATATAAAACTGAAAATGAGATATAAAATGAAGATCAGTGAGTGAAATATCAAATTATCTAGATTTACTAGATAAAAACACATTAAAAATTGAAATAATTGACTGATTTCAAAATAGTATTAGGTATATTCCATGAAATTTTCAAACACTACAAACATTATATAAAAATTTCGTTTAATATGTAATTATTTACGTTGGAAGTATAGATGACGACAAAAGTGGTTCAAAATATTTAATAATAACATTTTTTAGTTTTTTCATATTAAATATAATTTTAAATTTCTTACTATAAAATACGTATTTATTTTTATACATGTACCATGCACCACGCGGTTGTATTAGCATAGAAATTATCTCTGTCTTACTAACGTATTAGCATAACATATTATTAAGTAAAAAATATTAGCTTCGGATTTCGGAATAATACATTTTATTAAGTTATTTTTAATAATAAAGCGAAAGAAAATTTGAAAGAAAAAGTATTCTTTAAACTCATGGTATTTTTGATTTCTTGATATTTTAATTTTGAAGTAAGTTTTAAGTATTTTAAAGTTGAAAAACAACTGTAATTTTAAAACACTTAAGACTTGTCTAAAAGTTAAAATATAAAAAAAAGGCTAGGTACACGGGGAATAAATAATATTTATTTCTTTAAATAATGTTATAACAGATCAAACTACTATAACATTAAAAACAACATGCAGAGTAAAATAGAAGTTCTGATCGTATAATTTTTTATCATTTGTTTTAGTACACACACATATTGTTAACAAAATATAACCATTTAAATTTTTTATTAGTAATTAAATTTATAATGTTTATATATAGGTACATTATTAATTTCTCATACAATTTTAATAGTATTAATTTAATCAGAAACCACTCTCAAAATGGAAGATTAAATAAAAATATAAAAATGATGATAAATTGGTTAATAAAAAAATAAAACACACATTTTTATAAAACCAATACATTCATAGTTATACTCAATATTATACTTAATGACTTCTTTTATTCTGTTTCTTTTCTCAATTTAAACTATAAAAATGATTGTTCATACATAGGTACAATCATCATAATCAACAGTATGAAATTATAAATATATATATATTATAAGTACGGCTTTTGTGTTTAATTTCTAACATTCATACCGTTTTAATTAATTGTTTTGAAAATATTACAGTGCAATAATGCATTCCTTTCTGATATCAATTTAATTACCAGTATGTAAATAATACATATAAATATTTAATTAATTTATAAAATACTATATAAGGCTTTGCATATTTTTTCAAGTTAATCAATTTATTGATTTCTCACTTTAATTTCGTAGGAGGTTATATTATACTCACTACAAAAAAAGGTTTAGTGACCTTTCTGAATTACGTTTCTCTTCCTTCCCCGCACCATAATTACATACACAATAGGCGTAAACATGATTATTGACTGTGGCCTTTAAAAAAAAAAAAAAAAAATCGAGGTACTTAAATAAATATAATTTGTTTCGTTTCTGAAATATTAGTATAACTAAGAATAAATAGACATAATAGAGTATTGGACATAATTTATCCGATACATAAATTATACAACACGTACTTTTATTTTTAAATAATTTCAATATACCTAGTGCCCAGTAGCCAAATATATACCACATAGGTACATATTGTTTAACATATAAAAAATAACGAAACGTAATTACTCGTTTCGCATTTGGAAAATAACTGTATAAGTAAAGCATGCAGTTATATAAATGACAAAGGCTCGGATTTTATAGCATTTGCTAATTATTATAGGATACAGATAAATTACAGAGTTAGCTATAAATTTGTTTTATGCACCAGGGACTCCAAATATGAAATTTTATAATACTATTTTTTGCATATTTGAAGTATTTTAGGTTTTTGGTGCTATTTTTTGCTAATTTGCATAACATAACGTTTATTTTGTATTTTCATAAATCTAGTTTATATTACGTGGTATGAAAATTATAAAAATGTTGTCATTTATTTTATTTTATTTTAATTTTTTTGAATACATATGAAAAATACTGACATTTTCGTTCATATTAAAGTCTATTTTTAAATAGTCCGGCGTATTGGCCTATCGATTAGTAATTATGACTCCTTATCCATTATCGGCTGTACGGCTCGTATTCATCTTTTTAATTATGCACAGAACACATTTTAATTTTTACTATTTTTCATGTTTTAGGTTATATAATATATTATAGCGCATATTTCATTTATTTTTAGTGCTATAAAATCCGAGCTCTGTAAACGACCATTTTCACAAAGATCTTAAAGTTCAAACATTGAATCAAATCCCCGAAATGTGTTATTTTAGATTTCGTAGTAAACATTAAACTCCAATCAACACTGACAGTTGACACACTAATCCTTTAATCACTAAAATATCAACGAACACATTAACCGATAAACCTCGACAAAGACTGAAAAAGAAAATGGCGTAGGAACTAAGGACCTTTTGCTTTAGCATCTCTCAATAATTAACACATGTGTGCTGAATGTTACCACTGGATAATTCCCAATCCATATTATTCACCATTCACATTCATCACTTTTCAAACTTGCTTATTGCACAAAAATATATAGTATAAATTGTAGATTTTCACTTTAAAAATAAAACAAAAAAATAAATCATATATAAGACAAGTATATAAACGAATTGTGGAATAAAAAATCCTAAACGAAGAACTAAGAAAACAATCATCGACCTTAAGAAATAAAATCCCCAAAAAACAATATTACACGTCTTACACACAAGACACAACCATAGAACGTTTTCAGTTACAATATGTCAATATTGTTAATATTTAATTAAAAATATATACGATATATATATATATATATATATCGTATGCATATATATTTTATACTGTATAATGTCTTTTTTTTATTAACTGTAATAAATATAATTATTAGGAGGCATTTTTAAAGTTTTACTTTATAGAATATTTATTCTATACCTACATTAAACAAGTACAAAAGATAAAAAATTAAAATTATTATTCTATATATGTATATATTATATATAAAGATAAAATACATCGATTGGTTAATGAATTAAATAATTATTAAGCGATAGTTAAAGAATGTACAAATTATGTTCGTGAGCTTATTACAGATAAGATGGGTTTGTAAATATTATAATCTTATACTATATTATTATCGAAGGTACACACTACACACTACACCGTACACGTTAATAAATAATAACATCCCTTTTTTAGCTTTTTGTCAACGATAATTCTTAAATTATCGTCAAAAGATTAGGAAAAGTAATATTTTATTTCAAGGATTTTTATTTTTTTTCCCGAGATTCTTCGTTGGAATTTTTTTTCTCCTAGGGATTTTTATTGCATTTACCATATAAATACGCGTAAGTAGTAGATACGTAGACATTATTATTTACTATAGAAGTTTATAAATAATCATAACAAGTATGGTTTGTTATTGATTTTCAAACCAAAACTGCAGGTTATCAATCGATATTGTAAACTTTGTTTACACAATTATATCAACAATGAGTCATTGTCCAAACATTACGCTTTGTTGAAGCTCGTATAGGTCATATTACCTATATGCATACAAACACTTATAATACTTAAACTATGACTTCATTTAATAATATCATATAAACCTATAGTCGACTTATATAATAACTTAGAATATAGATTATAGTTGGTTAGGTTAGGTTAGGTCAGCGGTTCCCAATCTTTTTATATCCTAGTGCAGTTTTAAAAATATTCACTAGCAGAGGGTTGCCATACGTCCCTGTCGGCCTGGATTGTCCCAGATTTTAATAAAGCGCCCCGGTGTCCCAATAAAGTATTTTGTAAGTGTAATTATCTCGAAATTAAACTTTAATAATTTATTTAAATATTTTGTCTTAGTAATGCTACATTACTAAAACTATGATACTAAAGATAGGTGGTTGACTGTGGACAGTGGAATACATTGACTTGAATTTTTGGGGGAGGTATTTTAATTTTTAAATAAACAATTTGGGTGACCAAAAATATACATTTCATAAGAAACTGATTCTTCCTGAAAAATTCGGGGTGGGGAAGGAGGTATCCCACTCCCGTTAGTATGCTACTGACTGCGTAGGAATATTAAAATTTTCCCTATGTAATTTATATTTAAAAAAAGAAAAATATTTGTCCCAGTCTTGGTAAAATAAGATATGAAAACTTTAACGTCCCACTCCAAAAAAAAAAAAAAATCCCTTTATTAGAACACAATTATAAATGTTATTAGTAAATTCAATGTGTTTATTGTCAGAATTGAATTGTATTATGAAATATTAAAACGTTATAATAACAATAATAAATTAGCCACTGGCGTTTACTGTACTATACTACAATAAGTAATTAAAATAAAATATTTATTATTTTTTTTTGCAAACTCCTTATTTTTTTTAAATTGATTATAGGTACTGTATGTTTATTAAATTAATATTCACTATTAATCAGTACTCGTAATTTTTTTCAAAACTTTTTTCTTGCTTTATGCAACACGCCTGTATAAGTATTAAGTTTTCCAAGTACCACTGAGTTACTTATATTTTGTATCGCATATAACAATTACATAATGCACTTAAACCTTTTATTATTGAATCACATGCTTGGATAGACATAACCGTAGATATACCATGCATAATATAGTATGTTTAGAAGTACTTGGCAATACTTCTTACGAGGATTTAAAGACTGTGTAAAGTTGCCTTTTTATGGGAGATCAAGACTCGATTGTTTTATTTTTTACTAACTAAAGTGCTGATGCATTGTTATTGTTATTATTTATTACACATTTTTGCTACAATAATAATAATATAAACCTTCTAAAATTATCTATATATATATATTATTATCTATATATACCTATAGGTACTTATTAGTTATTACTTAGTGACCAAGGTGACAATAGCTTGAAAATGTTTTCTCTTCAAAACGTTACAAATGGGTTAGTGTATTGTTAAATATACACAAAGGAGTTTCAGATATTAATACGTAGATAGTGTGTACACGGTATACCTTCTATACTATTACGATATTTTATTAAAATAGAATTTAAAACTAAAACTGTTCTTGTCTGTATGACCACATATTATAATAATTTGCTTGATCATTGAAATACATTTCCGTTTATAATTGTAAACAATTTTGTTTTGATCTCACATCACTCACGACTTTGTTTCAGTCACCTCCATATAGGATACAGAGGTGATGATGTGCACGACACTTATTTATTTATTTTCATACAAAATGGTTTTGACCCGGACTCTTTAAAAACAATAAGATAGATATGTACACGATACTTCCGAAATTACCAAAAATGTATCACTGTATTTGGGGTTTTCAAATCTTAACAATCAATACTGAAGAACTTACACGAAACCTTGGAGCACTTTTACTAAAAATAACACATCAATTCAATTATTATAAAACCAATTGATTGATTTATCGTGTCTGTAGCCTGTCCTTACCATATTACATTATACCCGTTATAGGAGGGTTTTCGACCTTTTTGTTTGACGCCATGGTCCCATCGAAAATCACGCTAGAGGTGTATATTAGAAATATTTAATTCATTATACTTATACAATAATTTGCGTCAATTTATTTAAACATACTTTTAAAAACTATTTATCTGTTTTATTGTACTTAATTCAACAATAAACTATATAATATTGTGCGTGTGACGTGTGTCTTAATTTTATTTCAGAATTAATCGTTCAAGTAAATTTTTAATATACATAAATATATTATAAATGGAACGTGCTTACGTGTGTGTAAACCTACATAACCTGTAACCCACGCACGCCAATACTATATACAGCGATGTAACTATACTCGACGTTTTCGCCCTTGCTTCGACGCTCGAATATTGTCAATATTAATTTACCTTCCGTCGAGACTTGACACAGTTACATCACCTACGCTCTGTTCTATATATAAACGTATTTACATATATATATATATATATATATATTTATTTATGGTATAGATGTTTCCTTGTATACCTACACACCCCCGAGTGCACACACGATCGTTTATTATTTACATACAATATACATAGATACATAATAAACTGCGCGTAGTATATTCATACTTACGAACTATATATATACAAATTAAATGCACAAATAATTAATTTCAGTAGAACGTGTTTATACGTATATGCAGTTACTTAATATAACAATAGTAGCTGTAGGGATAATATACCAAAACATGTATTATTATATTTTATATTATTGTGCGACATTACATAAGTGTAGTACTGCTGTAGTATATTAAAACTCTTGGGAGGAATCTCCAGCGGTTGTATCTGTGACAGAGTGGTATGTACTTATAGCAGTGAGGACGACTCTATATAATTCAATGCCTTACACAATATAAAATTTAGAGTGGGAGTCATTAAATCTATGAATTATCAGAGACGGTCAAACTTCACAAAAAAAAAGCAGTGCAACAGTTGTTCCTCATCGTTTTTTTTTTTTTTTTGAACGGACCAGCTACAACTGGCTTTTTTCGTTTGATTCAAATAGTTTATGTTAATTGTTATCAAAGAAACTACAAACTACAGTATATTAAACGAAATAGAAAAATAAATGTCGTAGGTGAACCACATCATCATACTTTCGACCTTCGTACACGTCATATACTATCATATAGCGTGTGTCATCGTACTGTCGTATTATACAGATATTATATAGATCACGTATATATAATATAATATTATATTATATGATATATATTTATATATAATAATATAATATAGTAGGTATACGAAATTTTATAGGTACCTACCTACCAATAGTACGGGTTGAGGACTTGATTGTAATAAAAATCGAAGTAAATATCGTGTTATATTATTTATATTATTATATTGTGTAGTTACCATAGTTGTACCATAATTAAAATAACGATAAAACAAAAGTATATACATAATATAATAGCTATAATATATAATAAGATTTTGTGTACATTTTTTTCGTGCACGCATAAAAGTTCTTTAAGAATCCCGCTAACATTATTTAAACAATAAACATATACATATATATTAGGGTGTATACAATATAATATGTATAGGAAACCTCACTTGTTGCGAATACACTACATTTTTACCTAAAGGAATACGTCGTCAATCTACATAATAATCTAATGTTATATACTTCAATCGTGTCAGACTGTAGTAAAATTGCTTGGTAATTACCTGCTGAGTATATTATAATATTATAATGGCAGCCTTGAAAGCTTAATCCCTTTGGAGCTTCGACCTTAACCTATGTAAATATTGAGCTATAAATCATCTATACTATAATGTAACGGAGGACTTTATAGAATTTACATTATTTTGTGTGTACGAAGCCGCCCACCATCTATCAAAATCGATAGGTTACAAATAAATGTATAAATAACTAAATAAGTAAACAAAAAAAAAAACAGCTAAAAGAACCAATAAAAATATTTCTCTATCTAAATAGTAGAATACGTATATTTTTAGTCATTCTAATTGAATATTGATTATTCTATTTTATTAGTATTTATTGTTCGAGAAGATAATGGGCCCTCTTGAACATGTTCGTGTTAGGGCCCACGACTTCAAAATTTGAAATATAAATTCATTAATTAGTTATTATATAAAATACAATTTACAATAAACGTTTCTCACATAATTAAAATAACAATATAAATAAATACATATTTTTTCTATGTTTATATAATATAATATTAAAATGTAGTGTTGTAAAAAATTGTCTAGTTAAATATTACAACAATATGGCAAATAAAAAAAAAAACAAAAAAAAAAATTAAAATAATCTAATTAATATAAGTAAATAATACAATAATCCTATACATTTGTTATGAGTCTATATTTTAAATTAACCCTAGTAAGGTTAGGTTAGGTTGAATTATAAATAAAACAATTAAATTTATACTTATATATAGGTAATTAATTTAAAACAAGAACTATAAACTGCATTTTATAATACCTACTAAATGTGTTGACTGTTGATGGTGGATTTTTTTTAATATATTTGAAATCTTGTTGAATTTTCACTCTATGAACTATGACCATACTCAACAGTCCATCCAACCCATCTTCGTACATTGTGTTTCTAGTCCAAGTTATTATGCATCTTAATGTGTTAAATGGCTCTTGTGTATGCATACAAAACATAACGATGTGGTAGTTTGTTCACACGTAAATTGAACGTCAAAAATACGCTCGGCTCGCATAATCGTCTTTAATAATAACTCTGTATTTACGAAGTAATACGTAACTATTAACTATAGTTACCTACCTATTAATTATCTGCTACAGTATTTATTTGCATACAATATACGGAGAGTTACAATTTAATGGGTTTATAGCGTTGTTAAGCTTCTATCACGTGACAAACTTATACGTATGTGATAGGTATACCTATTTATAATTAGTCCTGTCTGTAGTTAGCGACTTACAATAGTTTTAAAGTCTTAAAGATAAAACAAAATGCAAACAAATTTGCGGGCGAATTAGCGATTTCGTATAACTGATGAGTAAAGTAACCATATGTGAAGTTAAAAGAAAAACAATGCTGATTGTATGGTAATTCTCTGAGTGCTTGTTATTGTTGTACATTTTGTACAAACTCACAAATTATAATAGTCAGAATGATCCATTAAATGACTAATTTCCAACTTATTTAATAGGTGCACCAAATATTTTTTGTGATTTTAAAGAACTCTGGATCTATAACTTCACTATTGTATTTAATAGTTTAAGATATAGTACCTATAACCTAAAATAAATGTAATATTTTAATCAAGAACATATCACATTTAAAAAAAAAGAAATGTTTAGTTGAGTAAATCAAAAATTTAAAAAGAATCCATGAGATAATTGAAAACTTCACTTCGATTGTGTAAACTACAAATTCTAATAAATTATATACTATTCTTTCAATATTTGATATTAAGACTTTCACATTTTTAGAAAAATATTCTGTACTAAGTATACACAATTAAAAAAAATCTTAAAAATAAATTAGGAACAATAAACGATGAATAGTAAAACAATAAAATTGATGATATTTGTAAAAATACAATTATAAATTTTTCAAACTAATAATATAAAAACATATTCATCAAATTCTGAGCAGAACAAAAATACATTTTTTTTTCAATTGTATTTTGTTTTCACCGTTTTATACAATACATACATTTTCAACGTTTAAGGTGGTTTTTGTCACTTTTTGTAAATTCGAGAAAATTGAAAGCTATCTTTTAAAAATAACCGAGAAAAATAAAAAATAAAATCACTGAAAAGGGAATTTACACGTAGTCACGTAAAATTAATTTTTGACCAAACAATTTTGTTTCTAAATACCAAAAAATTTCTAATTTATTAAATTAATAAATATTATTTTAATTTTTTTGCTATTAATAAATATTTGAAACTTTTTTTTTTGATTTGATTAAATGTTGATATAATATTTTGAGCATGGGTAAAAAACTTGAAAATTGAATTAAGGATGTATTATAAATTTAATACTTATAGAAATTTAAAAATATCATAAGTACATACCTACGTACAATATATAATATATATATTATAATTATTTTGTAATTATAAATTCAATTTTAAACAATTTTTAATTTTAATATCTAAATATTAGCTACTAACACAAAGTTTTTTATAAATTTTTCTAACAGCAACTTATAACATATGTTGAAAATATGACGTCATATCTACAATTTTTTATTGAAATTTCAGATTAAAATGTTTAAAAACTTGGATATTTAAATTAATAAAATATTACAACGGTTTTAGTTAGTTTGTTGTGAGCAATTGAAAAATAATATTTGTATAGACTTGAAACTTTTTGTCATTATATTATGGTAATATTATTATTTACTATACATAATACATTAAAAAAAATATTTGGATTAATTTTAAGCTATTTATATCACGGATCTATTGTATATTAAAACCGTTCTACGATACATAGATATTAGTTTATAAGATAATAATATATTATAACTAATAATATTATATTATATTCGATTATTTTTTATAAAATTAGTTCAACTTACCCTTAGGCTGTAATTATAACAGAACAATAAATTACTAATAGCAATTATACATTTTATTATATTATAAATTATAATACATAAATATTATGTATTCAAATATTTTTAGAAATACGTGTTGACAGACCGTTTCCTCTCAAAATTGTTTTTCGTACAATCGTATCTATAGTCTATACAATATATAAATTCAAATTTAACATATCCATTACAGCGACCTTTTCATGTACACTCGAGGTACCTAGACGTCTAGACACCTAAAATATGCAGAGGAGCGACTTTCGTCGCTTCAGACATACTTGTTATTTCTGTTAAAATTGTTTGAGAAAATTAGAGTATTCGGTTAAATGGAATACTCTGTGTAGTGTGTGTGTGTGTGTGTATATATATAATATATACTCGAGTCTTGATAATATTCTCTATTGTTCAAACAACGCGGATATCGGTGTATTTGACATATCGAAATGTAAAATAATCAAATCAATTCGTAACAGTGGTACAATGAATAATGATAGTTTCACGGCAATCTAAACTAAATAACGAAGTAGTGTTTGTATAATATACATATTAAACTCCAAAATAAATATCTAAATTCTAAGTATACGGGGAAAAAATATTAAACTTTGTGACATTATGAAAAAAAAACGATGCCTCACAAGTCACAATGATAATTTTTTTAATAGATATACCGTGAACTATCATGAAAAAAAACATGTTTTAGACCTATATATTATGATAAAGAATTATAAATAAGTATGTAAATATTTATAGTGTATGAAAATCCAAAATGTACAACGCGTGTCTGATTTTATATAATTATTCCGGAACGTTATTTTGAATAGATTTTTATCGCTGTACAAGAAAGAGTATACTTATTGTACATTTTATACTATTTAAACTATATATAGATAATAGATATTAGATACCTGATACTCTATAAAAGTTATGATGTATAAGTATATAGTATTAAGTAGGTATCTAATAAGGATTTCGTAAAATGTTAGGTACCTATCCAGAAATATCGGTATATTCGGCATAATCCAAGGTTTTAGAAATAATTTATTAATATTTTATATTTAATTTATAGTTATCTATTATTTTCTAGTTGCAAACTCATTTTAATTTTGATTATATGATTTGCAGAAATCTCTATATAATTTTAAAAAAAACACTCATTTTATTCGCGTTTCAGTTACTTATAAAGTTATATAAATAGGTTTATATAGATATAATAAAATTAATATAGGTATATAGTTGATTAAAATATGGAAAGTATAATAAAAGTAAGTAATAAAATATATTATATTATATATTTATATAATAACTAATAAATAATAATGACTCATTAAAATACTTTAGTAAATGTACTACAAGAAATCCGAATTAACCGTATTTCAGCCAAATCCAAATTCAATGATATAACGATTATAATAAGCGATATATTATGTCGTTCGGGTGCGAAGTATTAATAATTATCGTATAGTTGCTATTGTACCAGAGGCGCGCGTATATAGAGTCACGGAGGAAGATTATTGGGGTGGTTTAAACTCTCCCCCTCCTACTCATCACCACCAGAAATTTATAATTGATACAAAATATTAAATACAGCCAATTAAACGCGTAAATTAAATTTAATAATATTCCAGCTGGATCATTAGAACAGTATCAGTTATATTATACTTGTATACCAAAACAATTATAATACCATACGACATAAAAATATATTAAAAATTAATATAGAATGATTTTTAAACACGATTTTCCGATGAGATTGGTCCATCATTCATTCACCATTAGTTTTTTGGGTGGTTTATTTAGTTTATACAAATATAATTGTACCTATTCATTTATGTCAAATATATATTCAATGTAATACAACTAACTTTTCGAACTTTATATATACATAATATATATTATATATGTGTGCGTACCGGTCATGTAAATTTATTGAACTCGTCTGTATTTGAACATAAAAAACATATTGGAATGTGGCCATGATAATGTGTTTTGTTTATTTTTTTCTGTATATGTCAGCGATTAATTTAAAAAATAATAACCTCCCCTTCTCAACAGTTCTACTCAGTCTCAGTTGTGTGGCTATTGATAACTATTGTTTGTGGTGCTGCGAGTAAGTGTGTGTACATAAAAAAAAAAAGAAACGAGAACGCGTGATATGTTACACATATCTATACCTAATATTATGCTATAACAAAATATCAAATATAGACGACGATATAATATTTATTTCAATTAAACTCAATCAAGACGTGTCGGCGTTCAGCATCATGTATTCATGTGTGTATATAATAATATCGCGACGGAGAATGCGTGTTTCCGACAACGTTGCACAAAATACAGGAAGCGGGATAATTGGACAGGAGGGGCGGCTGGGGTTATTCAATTGCGCAGCGGCTCGAAAGGAGATTTTCACTGCGGGATCTGAAAGCGAGAAAGAGGAAATAACATATTAATGATGTATATCTATAAATATATCGTACATCATATACTAATACTAATACAAAATAGGTATCGCCAGTGGTAATTGGATCCGTTGCCAACTTCCTAAAAAATATAAGTATTATAATATGAATAGGTATAAATACTAATTATTATAATATAACATAAATCAAAATACGTTTTTTTAATTTTATTTTGTTATGTGTATCTCCAAGGACCGAATATTGAAAACCCAATAAGACATTACATTTCTTTTTTATTCTAATTTATGTTATTAAGATTGACATATTGACATACCTAATATGATTACATATTTTTATTGTATATTCGTATGTTAATAACAACTAATAATAATAAACAACACATTTTATATATTATGAATACTATAAAGTATAATATAAAGGTAGGTACACTCTTATTATTTATAAAAAAAATGTTTAAATTATGTTAAATCTTAAATATGATCAAATATTTGTCAATATAATAAATTCAATTAATACAGATACCTACTTAGTTTTATTTAGTGAACGGGAGAGAGTGAAAAACTATTTTATTTCCCCCAACTGTAATAAATCTTAAATAGATACCGAAAACGCCACTGGGCAACTTACATGCGGTATATCTGTATAACTGATTTAACCGGTATAGGTAAGTCCATATAAATCCATCATACCTCCAGCATCCCTCAAGTCTTATTTAGTCATTTTGAGTTTAAGCCCGGGGTTGTCAACTACAGTGGCAAGTGTATTATTACCTATTTAAAACAATTAAAGCGAGTCTGCATGTGTGACTGTGTATGAGATAATAATATAATATGGTCTAAGTATAACGTATTTTTATATATATTTATTACATGGTTTACCGTACAAAGTTGTACGTAGGTAGATAATTAATATTATATAGCCGATGGCCGATACACCTACATTATTATTAACAATGTATAGATAGTTATTATTATATTTGTTATTATGTTGCTCTTTATGTGAATGAATAGTTGAACTGTATCTAATTGTTCATCAGATCGTTATTAGCTAAGTACTCGTATTAGTCGTATTATATTATATTCATATAAAATTACGAAAGCAAATACGGAAATAATATTAATGTACCTACCTAATATACATTATACATATATTACGTGTATAATAGGTAAGTACTCGTATTATTATTATTATTATTATTTTCTGTTGCGTATTTCAAAAAAATTCACCTCGTAACACACTAATACCTATAACTAAAAACTAAAAAGTAATTAGTTCAGTTCGAATAAAACCGTATCTATAACCTATAGGTTATACCTACTATACCTACCTAATCAATATGTAATAATATGACCTATTATTGTTCTCTGGCTCTGTCCTAGTATTACGGAGCAGTGAGCATAGTATTAATACATTATGTACTTAGGTATATATATATACTTATAGCCATATAGGCTATAGTAATATATGGGCACTAAATACTGTAATTGTATATATTATATAGTAACTGCTAACTACAATAATTATGATTACGACGCGATATGGTTTTCTTTTACAGTTTTACACTTTTACATACAAATAAACCTTTACATGGTATATCTAGGTACGTGTTTATAAAAAAAATATATACTTATTCAGAATAATCACGAATATTCCGATAATATTATATGAACTTATGGTACCTACAATATTATGTACAATAAATGGGCACCTACACGCTGTAAATAATAATGATACATCGACATTATTTATGCATCTGTGTTTCGTATTGATCTATAATAATATTCAATATATCGTTCATTTACACAATACCTAACCGCATAACCATCATTATGGGAAGAACATTAAATTTAACATGCGTACACTACGTATTTATAAAATAATAAAACACTCAAGGCGGATGAATGATTGGCGTCCAGAAATAGTAAATACCTACCTAATAATAAAGTTTGATTGATATAATATTGTTTTCGAATAAAATCATAGATATTAAACATATGGATATGGAATTCCTATCTTCATTCCACATTAAACATACAAGTCGTTTAAGCCAACTTATTAGGTACTTAATAAAGAGAGAAACGATGATGGTTCTTCACGATTTTTACTCATGCGAATACAAAGATTAAATTAAATTAAGAAAATATTATTACATTAAGATAAAGCCCATCAATGCTTAGTGTCATTTGAGTATTTTAAAAAATTGGCAAGTTGAAAGTTGTAGACAATATAGTCCTATAAATATAGATACATCTATACATAATAAATATACTAAATACATTTCTTCCATACGCATATAGCCATAGATATAGATGTTAGGTATACGAATTATCGTTTTCATAATATATTTTAACTTAAATGCATTAGCATATCATAAATTATATGACTGGGCAATAATTATAGTTATAAAGTTAAAAGTTAAGTTTATCTTTTGATACTTGGGTATATAAGTTAATTATATTTATTAAACATAAATATATATATTATACCACTAGGTACTTATACGATTGTGTTTAAACTTTAAACTATAAAAAGCATTTATTAAAATATAGGTAGCACCTTTTTATAGAACCATCAAGTGATCATGTAGACTGTAGAGCGATTGTTTATTGTAGGTGGTCAACTGCTAAGAGATAAGACTATTGAGATTGTGAGAGGTCAGGTGAGAATACAGCTGACAATAAATTTAAAAATACTTAATAAATAATTGTTATTAATTTTTAATCAACTTAATTGCATTTATCTTACATTTCTTTTGTATGACATATTATAGAATTTTTAAAAAAATGCCTGGGGTGCGATTGTGTTTATTATTTAGTTATACCTACTGGCTATTATTTATACCAAAACTCAATTGTTTTCCATTTATCAGATAGGTACCTACAAAATTTGTAGTACAAACAGTGGTGCAAATCCTTGGCCCCCCACCAACAAAACAACAATTTGGGGACTAACTAATGTGTAGGTAGGTACCTACTGTGATAATTTAGTTATGGACCATTTTGATGTTCCCAAGTTTGTATTTAAACTTTAAAGTAAGTTAGTTGATGACAATGGGTGGATGCTGGCCGATAAATTTTTAGGTTTGCCTCCTCTCTCTGTCAAAAAAATGATTGCACCACTGTTTATAAAATAAATTAAGATGAGCAGTTTTAACTTAAATTAATTTCTTTATTTTTAACTTTATTTAAAACTAGTATCACTATCACCCTAAAAATTAAGAATTAGGTAAAATAAAATACTTTGTTTAACCATTCATTGTTAAGTACTACGGTTTTAATTCTGAAAAAATATTAAAATTTTCTATAGCATACCAATCTTTTAACCAGTTTAACCTCTCTATTTTGTTGATTATTTAAGAAACATGACTTTAAGTTGTACCAAGGAACTTGCACATGAGAATCCCTTTTTTCATTTAGAGATTTAGTTTAAATATGTTGCTATAGTACTTTAACATAGGTATTAACTTCAATTTTAACTAAATTGTACATTATTTAATTAAGCCTATATTTCATTATCTGCATTTCAAAACACATATCGATCAATTCCATCAGAAAAGTTATAAATTGTATCTAGTTAGTTATGTAATATTTATAAATGATGTGGGTCCAGAGAATTCTAGTCAGTCATGTTTTAAGGAGAAAACAATTTAAAATTTTAAAAAGCTCATCAGTCATCACATGCTTTTAAATTAAAATATAAACATTTCAAAGTGCTTTAGATAATATTATGTCAACATAAATATAACAAGAGTAAAACTAATTATTTTTTACAAACAATTTGTTATGTTATGTTTTATTAACAAGATAGACAACCTATACAAGTATTTAACGTTTTATTTTTTTTATAATACTTTTAAATTACTCTGTCTTCAAGTCTAGTAGAGATAGTCAACAATTTATGAATTAATTCAGATTTATAATAATCGTTGCCAAAAACCAATATGATCACGTCAATACACCAAATTTATAGTAATTTCAGAAAATAGGTATATAATGAAATAAATGTAATTACTAATTTACAGTTAAAAATCAATTTAACTAAACTTAAGAACATTAAGTACTTAAGATGGGTGAGGTATCAAACAATTGATCCTAGATATTTTACTATAATTTTTAATTGTTAATAGTTGTATAATGCCATAGATTAAATATAAATAAATATATATTTAATCTGTGATAAAGTATAAACTACTACCTACATAATATGAATATTATATTCTAAAAAATATAATTAAAAGTTGATTTGTCTATAATAAATAAATACAAATAACTACATTTTATTCAAATCACCTCATCTTTTTTGAATTAGTGTAGATAATGTATAATAAAGAAGAATCAAAATATACAATTAGTAGGTAACATTTAATAGGTAAGTACTAAAAAAATGTACAAATGTTCTCAAATTAATATTTTTAACACATTTAAAAAAATATATATTTGTGTATAGGTACATTGACATTAAAAATAAATATACAAATAAATAAGGTCATAGAATACTTAGTAACTAAACATATAAATTAATTAATACAATAGTATAACTTTGGTAATGAACACATGATTGGAATTTAAATTTACTTATTATACTTTACCAGTCTTTCTTTCATACAATGCTGAAACACATTCCTGTACATAATGCAAGCAGGATGTTTTTATTAAAAATCCACCTGCAAGTTCTTGAGAACTTTCTCTCCTAATATATTTCATATACCCTAATGAATCTAATTGAGTAATTTCTGGACAGGCAGGGCCATTAAGTTGATGAGAGATTGGCTCATATTTGAATAATGGACCTTCTTTTATTGAAATTGGCATAGAAGATTGATTGAATTTGACACCGGTTGAAAACTTTGTGAAGTTTATAGGTGGTTTAGAAACAGATTTTGGTTTTGGCACAGGAATCTCTTCCTTTTTATGTGTATATGTGTTAACAATGTCTCTAGCATCAGAATTAGAACGTGCTAAACTATCAATTAATTCTGAATCTACTCTAAGTTTTTTAGTTCTTTGCTCAGCTTCATCTCTTAAAACTTCGTCTCTTTTATACTGAGAATGCATCTTTTCTTCTTCAATTAATTCGTCTAAAGCTTGTTCTTCTCGTTTTAATTTCATTCTGTTCCTCATAATTATTTCTTTATTTTCTCTTTTGTATTGATCAATACGTTCTTTTGTTTCATTTACATTAATATTTTTAACTAAATTATAAATAATATCTTCAATTTCTACTAAATATTCATTATATTCATCTAAAGATTCAAAATCGTCTTCAGTTTTGTTATAATCTTGCAATATTTTTTTTCGTGTTTCTACTTCAACATCAACTGAAGCATCTTCAAACTGCTGAAGTTTAAAACCATTACGCCGTAGAGGAATGAGACATTTTGGGCAGGGACCAGAACCTGAAACAGTAAAAATGATTATTATTAGTAATTTTAAAGTTATAATAAATAAAAATACATAACGTAAAAGAACTATGCTAATAACATAAAAAATTAGTATGAAAATAGCAATAGCATTGATTTAAAAAATATAAATAATTCAAGCATATTATTGTAAAAAAATATTTAATTTAATGCTATTGGCCCTTATAAAGTGGTATTGTTGTCAGAGGTTGAGGTACATTCTTCACCATAATAAGAATAAGGACGAGTAAAAAAATATATATGTATTATTATTAATTATAATTTTATTAACATTTTTATTTACACATTCAAGTTCAAATAGTTGAAATTTAGGTACTTACAAACAAATTTTATAAAATTCTTAGTTTCTATGAGAAAAAAATTGTAAGACATATTGGTAATGCAATAAATAGTATAAAAATTTTTATGCGACCGTGTATGTTGTATTTATTTAGGCATAGATATGAATCAAAGCTATCAAGTTAATAAAATAGTCTGATTTTCGAATAGCCATATGGTAATTCAAAATAATACAATTTTCAATATATTATAATAAAAAGTTCAAATCTTAAAAAAAAAACGATCAATTAGTTAAGTATTTACTTTATTAGATATGATGAGTAGTGTAAGACAAATTGGTAATGCATGGAAAATACAAGAAACAAATTTCCAGCGACCGTTAAGTCATAGTTAATATAGGCATAGTTTTGAACAGGAGTAATGAAGAATTATCAATTCTCTGTCTTCGACTTGCCAAGATCAATACAACACAAAGAAATAAACATAAACTAGTTATGAACTGAGTCTGGGAATATAAGTACTTAATATTCTTCTCAATAAGAAAATCAACACCAATACCTAATATATTTTTTAGTTTGAGTTTCTGTAAGACGAATTGGTAATGCATGAAAAATACAAGAAACAAATTTCCAGCGACCGTTAAGTCATAGTTAATATAGGCATAGTTTTGAACAGGAGTAATGAAGAATTATCAATTCTCTGTCTTCGACTTGCCAAGATCAATACAACACAAAGAAATAAACATAAACTAGTTATGAACTGAGTCTGGGAATATAAGTACTTAATATTCTTCTCAATAAGAAAATCAACACCAATACCTAATATATTTTTTAGTTTGAGTTTCTGTAAGACGAATTGGTAATGCATGAAAAATACAAGAAACAAATTTCCAGCGACCGTTAAGTCATAGTTAATATAGGCATAGTTTTGAACAGGAGTAATGAAAAATTATCAATTCTCTGTCTTCGACTTGCCAAAACCACTATTAATATTAACTAGTTATGCTTAAGATTAGGATACCTTTAGATGATTATAAAATATTTAACTGGTAAAACTAATATCAAAGAATTCTGTATTCTTAAAAATATGAATTATATATTGTTAGACAAATTGGTAGTGCATGAAAAATATAATAATTAAATTTCTGCGACCGTGTATGACTATTTTTAGTATAGGCTTAATTTTGAACAGAGATTATTAATAATCATAATTCTGTCTTCGACTAGCCAATTATTAAGGTCACTTAATTATACTTTAATTACTTATTAAACCTTTTATTTCATAATAACCAATAGGTAAAATTGTTGTTTGTAGATAATGTACTAATAGGAACTCGAGTAGGGACTATTACAATATTGCTCAAACACATTAAAATGTCAATTAACGTAAATTATTATCTTTATATTATAGAAATGAATAAGTTTTGGACAGATACAGAGAAAACTCTCAGCAACAAATTTGAAGGGACCAAGAGATTTCTTATGTTATAGATAGGGTATAAGAATTATATAATAGGTTATAGATCAAACCAACCATTATGATGTAATATTTATGTTATATAAAGTTTTTTGTTGTAACGAGTTTCGTTATAAAGTTTTTATTGTATTATGAATAAAAATCTTAATGTCTTTTCTTTTGTCATATAAAGAACCTAAATACACAAATATCAGATGAATTACTATTGATTACATATTGTATTTACTGGAGACTACAAATTTCTAAGAATAAGTAGGTATTTTAATGAACAGTATGCCAACATGGCAATACAATAGTTATTAAATAAAAAAATCATATAAACGATAAGTTTTAAACACGAAGCGATAATTTTTAAAGACTCCTTAAACCTCAGTTAAGCATTGAAAATGTAGAACCATAAGTATAATAGAAAATAACAACAAAAGCAACAGAAATCATGGATTGTAGAAACCTCCCATTGGAATAACTACATGAATACATTAAATAGATGATTAAGTCATTTAATATTTTTATCATAATAATACATCAGAGGCAACGACTGATGTCATTTCCTTGACACAATCTACACACATATAAAACACAATTTTTACCTTTCATAAACGCTACTTCGATGCAATTTGCGCACATGGTATGCCCGCACACGTTGAAGCTGAACACGAGGTTAGGGTTCCGAAACTTGGAGCTCATGCACCGAACGCACGCGAGCTCCTCCATGGTTGGAAATTCGGTTTTCAGTTCAACGATTGGAATTCCAACAACCGCATGCGGCCTAGTAGTGCTTAAGGGTAAGGAGTTACCGTCGATGCCGCGTTCCCGGTGTCCACTCGACAAACGAGAAACGAAAAATATTAATATACAACGAAAATATTATAATCAACTTACCAGATTATAATTCATCATTAGTTAACAATGAATAAGTAAATCTATAATAAATAATAATTGTTGACGTGCGATCGTGCGGAATAAGAACCGCGACGAGGACGTCTTAATCCACGATCCACGGTTCCGCCATCCACGACGCGAGAATCTCTGATAATAACCACGCGCGACATTGATAACCGACATAGCGGTTCATGGAAACAAGAGCACATCAAAATGTGAAACATGGAAGAAACACGACAATATAATTCGTATTTTTGTGTCATGGATTAAAGACCAATCCGACAACGGCATCTGACGGAAAATCCCGACGTTCGAATAATACTAGTAGAAACTTCAAACTAGAAATGTAGAGCGGTTCTGTAGTATAGAAAATACAAATAATACAATATTAATAAGTTTATACTGTTTATTACTACCTATTGCTAGTTTTACAACTACAGAAGTATTTTATTGTCTTCAATTATTTTGTCGATTCAGAAATGCAGTATCGTATACCAATAAACATTTATTTTTATGAAGACTATAGGTAGCGGTGGCTTTTTAATATTTCAATTATTAGCCGTTGACCGTTGTGGCGGGTAAGTACTAATTAATGTAAGTGCACATTAATAATTACTGCCAGTAGGTAATGCATTTATTATTTACTTATATGCTATAATATATACTTAGAGACTATAGGCTATTAGACATAACTACATAAGTACAAGTTATAAAATATAATGTGAAATAATTATAGTGAGTAACTTGCACTCAAGTTTCAATGTGTTCGTGATGTACCTACCTAGGTAGTAGGTACCTAGATATATGGTAGGTATCTATTTGTATCAAATTTATTATAATATTGTAAATAGTATGTTTATGTTGATACCTACTTAAAATTAATTAGGTAAATATTTTTTAATTTATGAAAAATCACATTGCAAACATGCGATTGTATGTCATTGTAAAAAAGATTCTAAGCGGAGACGGTCTGTAAGCCGATATTTCAAGTTTATAGGCACTGTATGATTTTCAAATAATATCTATAAAAGTAATAAATTGTAATTATACATTTTTTTTATTAAGTTTCAATACATACATGTATGTTATTACGCTGACATCTTTTTAATAAGGTGTATTTATTAAGATACCTAGGTAATAGGTATATATATTATATATTGATAAATACACCTCTTAATATCTTTATTATTTATATCATTATATACCTTATACTCGTAAAAGCCGTATAAAACCTATGTCTAATATTGTGGATGCTTCTTATCGCCACTAAAAAACCATCTAGTGAATAATATATAATATTGTATTGATTTAACAATGATAATTAAAAAATAATTTTTCACCTTGTCATCATCTTGGACTTTTGGAGCAATAATAATAATGCTTAGATTTTTAAAATAAATATTATATTTTCTAGTAGGAAAGAAAATATAATTCGTACTTTGGAGTGATCAAAAGCAAACTTTCCCCAGTAGTTTAATCGATAATTAGGGGGAAAAAAATAGGAAAAATGGGAATTTTTATGCAAAACCAGTTTACGACAAAATTGATTTTATTATTTTACTGTAATTCAAAAATAAATAATCTTGACATTTTCAATATTTTATAAATTTATTTTAAAATTTTACAAAATGTTCATACCTTCAAGTTTCAAATAAGCACTTATAGACTGGATTTTGAATTGTTATTAATATTTTTTGGATATTTCTGTTTACCTTAATCGCTTTGAAAATTTGTGTAACTCGGGTAATTAAATCGATACCTAAAGAATAAGGAATAAGTTAAATAATATTATAATTTTTAACATTTTTTATTTATAATACAAATAATCATTTAGGTGTTTTATTAATTTAATACGTCCATAATACATCTATATTTATCGAACTAGTAAAATGTATTATAATATTAGAATACGTATTTTTTTTTAAAGCTTCTTCAAAGTCTTCTTCTGTCTTCAATATAAATACAATATTTTTTGGAAGTGATGAAGTAGCTAGTCCAACTTTATCTTTTGTACCAAACATTGCCTCGTATGGTGAACATTTAATCCCACGGAGTAAACATTTTTCATGAATTGAATAAATTTCAGCCCCTCGCTCCATCTTCTTGTGTTATTGTCCTGACTCCTGAGAAACCTAGTAGCTATCATATTTTCAATGTCATGATTTGCTCTTTCGATAGTGCCTTGGTTCTGGGAATGTTGTGGTTTTCCGTGAAATATTTTAAGTTCAGGCCACATACTCATTACATAAGTCGCTAATATTTGTATTAATAAATTCTCGACTGTTGTCGCTATGAAGTATCGAAGGTGCATCAAATGTAGTGAAAATGTCCAATAGAACGCAAGCAACATTTCCCGCGCGCTTGTGGGTTATTGGGCGCAATAAAAGAAATTTAGTTAAGTGATCTTGATAGACAAGAATACATTTAACATTTTTATCGGGCTGTGCTTGCATGTCGATCAAATCGATCCGCGATCTGACAACGCGAATTAATTTCCGATGAGAGAAATGGTCGTACAGCTAAATCTTTTTTTGTAGTATTTCCTTTTTTTTGAC
The DNA here is from genome assembly GCF_020882245.1 of Rhopalosiphum padi. NCBI lineage: Eukaryota > Metazoa > Arthropoda > Insecta > Hemiptera > Aphididae > Rhopalosiphum > Rhopalosiphum padi. The sequence continues at coordinate 44,323,472 of NC_083597.1, forward strand.
ATGTTTCACACAGATTTAGATATAACATTATAATTTCTCTTGTAATATTTTTAGTTTTTACACTTTAAATTTATTTCGTATATATCATTCGATTACGCCCTCCGTTTCCAATATTTAAATGAATTTCATTTATAATTTCAAATATTTCTTCATTATACACATATAATTTAATTGAATTAGAAATAGGCGTTATTGGTACCATAAATTTTTCAACTTCGTCCACCATCATGACATCGTGTTTTTTTTTAAATTTTATATTCTGTACCTGACACCTGTTTTAGCCGTGGTTTTTGTTTTTATTTCTTTAATTTTCTTCATTAGTTCCTTATATCTGATTTCATTTAAAAATGTACTATTGGAATTTTTTTCATTGAATAGTAGCTTTAAACGTTTATTAAATTCGTTTTTTATGGTATAAGTTTCGAAAAAAAATTAATAAAATATTACAAACATCAATAAACAGTCTGAACATACACTTCACTGTAGGTATTAAAATCTACAGTACTGGATTATTACTCAAATAATAATTTTAGACAAGTATATCCACATTATAACCAAAGCTTTCCAAATCATATCAAAGTAATAAAGATAATATTAATAGATGAGATAACTATAGGAGAACTTACTCTATATCAATTTCATAGTGGATAATGTGAACATAACACTATTTTTGCACAAAAAAAAAAAACCTTTGTACCTTTGATAAATGATAATATATAGAGGGAGTCTACAGCATACAGCTGTAAAACAGGTGTCGAGTGTACCTCGTCATTGAGTATTGACAATTCTAAATACATTATACAGTATATTTTTACATTGACCAAACATTGTTATAGAATGACCGGACATAGTAAATAATTATTACTAACTGATTACTTTACCCGAAACTGCAGATGGGCACTGTGCACAATGCCCGACTACCCTACTTTGCCCGTAACATATATATACACACAATATATATATAATATTATATATAGATATATTTAATACTTCAATGTGTGCTCAATGATAACAATTTTTTTTTATTAGGGTTAAGGCTTCGACAACTCAGGTCATTAGCCTGCGATAACAATTATTAAAGGAAAATTTTATTTTATGCAAACATTTAATGACTTTTCCAAGTTTCACATTCCAGTCATTCCACATTTGGTAACTTGGGTAAGTTACAAACATAAAATAAAAAGTACAATATAATGTACTAAAACTATATTAATTGTACGTAATTTTAAAATATTTTTATGTATAGAACTAATTAAGACTCAAGGTTTTTTGTCACCTAGTAAAATTACCAGACTATAGTATCTATATTTTCCGATAAAATTTTAAAACTGCCATATAAAGTTTGACGGCACATAATATAATGCTAATGCAGCAGTTCAGATTGTTAAGATTTGATAATATTGGAAAGATTTGGTATTCTTGTTTGAATTTATTATTTTTTCATATCGTGCAATAATAAAATAGAATTTTAAGTCTATGCGAGCATATCATTATTGTGCCCGTGCGATGCAGCCAGTATGCGTACATAAAGTAACCATCTACGAATCTAATAATCTAAATATATAGTATATTATAATAATATTTCCATTTGCCACACTAGCTGCCAGCTGGTATTATTTAACGAAAGCACCTATTTAATTCACATCGATAATTAAATTATACAGTACACATGATATTATAGGGAGGTGGTACGTATGTACAAATCATAGGTGCTTATATATATTATACATAGAAATCGTATTGAATGCAAACTCATGATGTGATTTAGTTACACTGCACAAACTTGTTCTGTTACTGAATATTATGTACTATCTATCTATAAAGTATAAACCAATTACGATCCGTGTCGTATATTCCGCTTTCAAATAGATATATTTCAATCAAACCCTTTAGTACTTTTAGCTTTAAGCATACAGACTTCAAAGTAAAAATTGATTGTGAAACAGACTTTTTCATTTAATTTATATGTATTATATTATTCGTATGCATTGTTCATTTGTATATCAATGATTTAAATATTAAATTAAACTTAATTTATCGTATTGTCTTTATTTTATAATATTTCATAATTCATATTTTTAAAAACACCATATAGTTGGTATATAACAATATAATATAGATTAAAAAAACACGATTATCTGATGTTTAATGTTTATACAATTTTTAGATTAAATCTTTAATTTAAAATTGATGAATTTCAATAAACAAACATTATTTAGTGAAACTATTAAAAATTATTGTCCATAGTTAATGTTGTTTAGTTTTTTGTATTGATCATAAAATATATTCTAAACAATTATCAGTGTTAAATTAATATAATAATAGTCAATAGTCAATAGTAATTACTGCGCGAGTGAAAATTTCCAACACTAATCATATATGTATTTAATTTATGTTACTTATATAGTTTAAAATGATGTGTGCGTATAGCCATAACATAAAGATAATAGCTTTCAAGCAATTATATTGTAGGTTGTAGTGAACAATACATACTAATTATTTGTATATAATATACTTAGGTACATCTATCTACGTTTTGGAAAAGACCTGTTAATTTATTGCTTTTATACATTCGTGACACTGCGACTCCTATATTCTTGCGTAGATACGTTAATAATTAATTATGACAGTACTTATAGTCAACCGCTAGATATAGGGATTAGGATGACACGATTCTCCGGCCAGGATCCGTACTTTAAATATTTACTTAGGTAATAGGTACGGTGTTTCGGTAGGTTGTAAACTTGTAAATTATTATACATAATATTATATCAATATGACAATATAATATACATATGTATTATATGTAATATAGGGCCTATTATTAATTTTAACCCTGTCCATTATTCAGGGCTTGATCTAAGGGCGGAGTAAACCGTAGAACTTGCCCAGGAGGGGGGGAAATTACCAAATAACAGTGGCATAACAGAGAGGGGTTGAATTATGAGAAGGTGATAATTTTATATTTACTCTAGGTAAAAATATGGTAGATCCAGCTCTACCATTATTATCGATGTCTTTCATTAAATAATTTATCAATATTTTTTGTTAAGGTCTTAAGAATAAACTTACCCAGTATTTTAAATTTAAAACAATTTTTGTCTAAATATAAAATTATTTATTTTTAAAAATAATAAAGCAGTATTTATCGTTATTTTTCTCCAATATTTTATTATGCATATTTTGTGTTTTCTCGCAACATTCAGTTATTAAATTTGTTCATGTTTAATTTATGTATCTTAATAATAAAAATATTTTCACTGAATCGAACTTCTTAATATTATGCAACTAATAATACTAATAATAATTAGCTACAATCAAGCCGAGTCACACATCTGCCAATTCTAACATTTACTAAATGCTTAAAAAATATTTTTATTACGAAAAAGTAATAATTGCTATTTATTTAAAAATATTACAGTATAGTATGAATACTATTGAATATGGAGAGTTTGACGGATGTCTCATCTCAACCAGATGCCTTTCCATGCGTGTGCCTATGCTGCCCCTTCTTGAATCGGGCCTGGTATAGTCACGCGTATAACAATATATTGATTACGGTTTAAGAACCAGCTATAGTTTAACAACTTCCTTATAATAATGTTTTACACATTTCAGCATTAGTAGTTAGCTAAAATTAAACATAGTTTTCTTTCATTTTTTTGCAAGACTAATTTTTATGAAAATTGCTCCTACTATGCATACTTTTCAATGATTTGACATAATATTTTTCTTGGCTCTTGTGAGAACTCACATATTATACCTAAAAAATTCCGCGTAGGTAAGCAATCTTTTGAAAATTGATTTAATTTTGATTTCCAATCTAATAAAGTACTCAGAAAAATATTCTGTTTTGGAATTTGAAATTAAAAATCTTGTGCTTCAAAAAAGTATAACACGTAAAAAACGATAGGGGTAAAACAATATAAAAAATATTGTTTTGCAATGACCTCAAAAATTAGTATTATGTAAGAATTATATTTTAAAAAGTTTCTAAAATGTTGACTCTTAAATGGATCACCTAGATACCGAGGACGATGTGGAGGTGGTCGAGTCCACCGGATAGTCGTATACTCGCTCTAGTGCACTACACAATACTATTATAAAGGCTTTAACCGGTATCAAAGTTCTCGGGCGAATGAACACCGTATAAAGGCCTCTGCGTGAGACTCTTAGTTATTAGTTTATATTCACTAATATTATACACAAAATATATCTAGGCAACTATTAATACTGATATCATATTATATTCAACTTTCACAGTCACAGTATAATATAACAATTTTACAATATATGTACACAAACACAATATTTGAATAGGACTGCATTGATATTTTTAAAGAGCCGCGCGTACCAGTATAGCACATCAAACATAAATATATTGAGGCCCTCTCCTCTGTCTATAATATAAATTGTTGAAATAAATAGTCAGATATGTCTACAGTAAGAGGGAATGGGTAGTTATTTTCGACGTTGGATATTCAAATATAAGAAAGGATATATAGTGTATCAGTATGTCTCACAGTCGTGTAAATAAAATAATTCCTTAGTCCGCAACGACCGCGCCTCATTATACTATTGTCATTGCAGGAACATTTGACTGCCGCACTATAATGTTTTATAATATATACTATATAGGACATAGGTACTTATTCAACAGTATTGAGTATATAATATATATTGCACTTTCTTTTTGTTTATATTTTGAGTTTTTATAAATTAATTAATAATAATTTATTCATTAGATTAATCAACTATTTTATATTCTAAATAAATAAGTTACGATAAGTGACCGTTGACTAGTAGCTAATAGTAGGTATATTATGTGTTTTTATCCAAATTTATCTCAACATTAATATGTGTACAGTGTACCATGTTATAAATGTAAGCCGTAAGGTAACTTCTAACCATAATGGTCGTTATCATAGTCAATCAGTGTTTATACACTATACACAATATATTTATTATATGATATCATTTCTGTTTGGTTCATTGTAAAACTACGTGTATCGTGAGTGTGAGTGACACAAATTGGTTAGATACACTATAGTCAGTCTTTTGCTCGTTGCGTGTCGTAATAAAATAAAATAACCTATCTAAGTATACATTGATCTTATTTCTTTAGTATAAACAAAAGAAGATTAAAGTTTAATGAAGGAAATTAATAGGTACACAAAGAGGAAAACACATAATAGTACACAGATATATGCAAAGTATTTTTTATTTCCTTTATTTTTTTTCTATTTAGTTCATGTATGTAGTTTCGAGTCTTAGGTTATTACTAATTACTATTATATTTATTAGACATTAAAATATTATTATTTTTTTTTATAATAATATTTTTAATAATAAAAATAGGAGATCATAAAATATTTTTTATATTCACTTATAAGTATTTTCATTTATAGTCTTCTAAAATACATTTTTTACTTACCTATCGGCCAATATATTATATATATGAATTGTTTGCACACAAATTTATGTTTTATACGAGTCGTATTACTATTTTAATATAATGAATCGTTTATAAAAATTACCAACATATAAATCAATAAAGGAATTATTAAATAACCAAATAGCAAGATTTTTCATAAGTACATTTTTAATATTATATTATATTTTTATAAAAATAAAAATATTTAAAATATTCTAATTAAGTTTATCAACTTGTTGATGTCAGTATTAACTTAAATTATTAAATACTAAATAATTTACAAATTTTTGTAAAAATTATGAATTTTTTCAAAATTTAAACTTCGAATGTTTACGAAAAATGTATGTCTAGTTATCTTTAATAGTTTTAAATAGCTATTATAAAAATCTTTGAGGAACATTGTATTTATTAATTTTTTTAGTTTTTTGACCCAAGCAAACTATTTTTTATAATAAAATATTTTGAAAAATATACCATGTTGTGTACAAAATTATAATATTAACATTTTTAGTATCTATGGTTATTATTGTTTTTGAATTACATAAAAAGAAGAAAATCATGCTCCAAAAGGTGACGCTAGACACAAAAACAAAAAATTAAAAAAAAAAGACACATCGTTGTGAAATTAATATATTTATCGTTTTTTTAGAAACTAAAACACATAGATCATTGATAGCCATTGGTCATTAGCTAATTTAAAATTAATAGTATTAATGTTTTCACAAATAAATTTATAGTATGAAAAGATAATGTACAGTATAAAATATTATAGAATTGTATCAGTATAGAATTTTGTAAAAGGATGCATTTAAAAATAGACCATATTTTTCAAAATAATGAGTGTTAGCCATTAAAAGAAACTACCCGTTTATATTATAAATATGATATAACATAATTTAAATCGTTTGAATGGGACACCATCATTATAATATTATAGAAGAGCGCCGCATTGAGTTTCTACAGCAGCAAGCAATTTAAAATGGTAAATCTTGACATTGTCGCGAAGAAAATTTATAATAGGTACAATATAATAATATATTATTTGCGGATATTCGCTACAAATCTGTGATGAAAGGATTAAGCTATTCGGTAGGTATACGATGTTCTTAAAGATTTCGTGCGTATGTGACTTGTCGAGTTTTTTGCGTACATTTTACGATTCAAACATTTTTCAATATAAAAATTTAATATTACTTATATCAATATTGAATTTCTAAAAATAACAATATGTAATTGAGTAAAAAATACATAGGTTTATAAATTATTTAATATAATATTTAACCCGTTATATTTTACGACTTAGTAGTCGAGTATAGATAAATGATTTTAAAAGGATAAAAGGATCTAAATTTGACGCTTATAGTAGTTAAACTGATAAAATATTATAAAAATATGTCTGTGTGGTTCATATTTTTGTTCAGAGAAAAATAATACGTAATTTAGTTTACACGCGTTGCATATTCTAATTAGGTTTTGCGTTGTATGATCAGTGTGTGTATATATATATATATATATATATATATAATATATATATACGTAACAACGAGCTGACACTGAGCGCGTATATATACACATACCAATAAATTCATTACGGTTTTTAAAGCTTTCTACGGCCAGCGTGTCTGTAGGTATAGCAGTGCAGTCTAAAAGCTTTAATATATTATGCTTAACGCATAATGAAATGATTTACAACTCGTTTTCCCCGAGGAATTTATTATTATTATATTCGACTCGCTTGTTTTAACACCGTGTTAATAATATTATTACGGTAGAATATACGCGATAACAAACAAAACATAACAATAAAAATAATAATTTGTTTTAATATTCAAGTTAATGATTAATATTGAATAAAAAAGTTTCTTTAAAATGTTCACAACAATATAATGATTAATATTATATACAAAAATATATGTTGGGAAAATTTGAAACAGGATTTTCATTTGTTTGGGTTTTGTACTTTGTGATATTTCATCACGACAATTTATTATCACTGTCATGATCGAGTTGAAGTTTGGGATAATATTATTATAGTGCATTGCTAAATCATTTTCAAGTGGTCACCCATTTGAGAACAATAGCATCAGTCAAAAACTAGTGCCACCATTCAATCGCTCCATCGTAAACACAATCGCGAAAGAAAATACATTCTAAGTACAATTACAATATGGATAAAGATTATATTTTAAAATGATAAATAAAAAACAATAATCTGTCATAAAAGTATAATAATATTTATCATATACATTATACACGCATATATATAATAATACAATAATGTAAACTTTTAGAAAATTCTTTGAAATACAAATTTCATAATTTTAAAATTAAAATTAAATAATTTATAATCGAATAGAATACAAGTAGACCATTTTACTGTTATAGGCGATATATGATAATATATTAAAATGTGTTACATATTTTATTTTTGAAAATGCCTTTTGACAATTTCCTACTATTACATCCCTAGCATTGGTCGTCTTTACCTCATATTACAATGTCGGGCCTGAGACGGCATAAAAATGTTGGTCCATGGCGGTCATCAATTTATTATTCTATTATAGTAGTATACTGCAGTATTCACGTATCGGACTACATGATTTATAGATGATAAATAAACGTTGGTAAAATTCAAAGAAAAATTATGCGCTTTCACTCATATTATCTATACCACATTAAATAATATTGTACACCAGCTAGTGACGTAATAATAGTATATGTGTTGTTATATTAAACTTGCTATGATGTAGATTCTAGAACCCTCAGGAAGACTACCGGACTGTCCGGACTATGGAACACAATACATAAATATTATGTGTGCGTGTGTGCGTGTGACGAGGCACCTGGACTAGTCATGTTATTTAACCGTAGAAAATCGCACGATTGATCGAGTACACTAAATCCTATTTTAGCACGTTGCGTAATAAAGAGGTTTGCCGTGCGAAACACAGTTCAGATGGGGATTGATGGACTGAATAGGAACGACGAGTGCCAGCGCAATGGAGAGAGGGGTGGACAGAGCTTTTTGAAGTTTTTCGAATCCGATCGGTTAATAAATCCAAAGTCACCGAACCGTTCAACTGTGGCACTGTTGATCCACCCCAAGTCCTGCAGGCTGCATCCGCCGCCACTGGTTTAATAATAATCTCGTGGGCATAAGGTTGACGGCGGCAGCGGTGTGGGTTGCACCGGCGGTGAAGATAAATAAAACAATTTTACACTCGCACCTGTTAGCAAAAGCAATAACAGCAGTCAGGTTTCGTATTGCTGCAGATATATAGAGATATTTATTTTTATTAAAATTATTTTTATTCTATAAAATGCTAACTGATCGCGTTATTTTAAGCAAAACAACAAATACTAGATGCATCAATAAAAATGTTAATTTCTTTTTTCTTTAATTCACAACGATAGCAATATTATACATATGTTAAAATGTAGATATTTTACCAAAACTAAAATATTGACGATTTACTAAAGATTATCTATTTTATGAAAATCTATGAATCGAATCAAAGGTACAATATTATGATTTATAATATAGTTTTGTATGATCGTCAAGTATTATAAATATTGTTATAATTTGTAATAGATAATACTATTTCATCCATACTATAATAACGTTTAATTAAAATAATACGTAGGTGCAAGTTAATCAAGCCGTTTGTTTTAAATAAAACACAAATAATATGATTTACCAGTTTAGTACATAATATTATAGTAAATAAATGATATAACTACATAATGTTAATTCATCATATTTGCTGCCCGTGGCATGGATAGAAATAGTCTTCTATTATATTATAGGACTAAACAGTATACTGGTAATCAAAGGTTTATATAAGCCATGTCTGAGATGCATATGTTAGTATAATTTATTAAGTACTTTATAAATGTTAATAATGTTTCGTTATAATTTTCGTTCATATAACTTGGGTAATTTAGATTTGTTGAAAAGTGAAAATTAATTTTGATGAAAAGCAGACGCTACTCCAATAATTTTGTATTAAACTTTCATTAATATCCCTGTCTTTTTTTTTTAGTGATTTTGTAGAAAATGTCTTAACATATTTTCAATAGTTTATTCAAATTCATTTTTGTAAAAGAATAAGAACGTTAACTATTTTATTTTTACTAGCCACTAATATCTTTAATTTTTATTTAGAAATGGATTTTTTTTTCAGAATATATTAATGTGGAAATGTATACATATCGAATAAATAGTTTTTTATTTTTAGGCATTTAAATTTGAGATTTATGAAGTACCGACTGTAATGAACATATTATTTCATAGGATCCTCAGCGTTTTCACTTACATTTACCACCCACACGCTGCAGATTGAATTAGTAATGTACTGTGTATAATAAGAAAAAAAGTCTTTTTAATAATTTCATTTTTATAAAACCCGAATATATATATTTATATAATTTTTTTTTTTTGGTACAAATAATGTTTTTAATTTAAGTTATTAATTTAGAAAATGATTTTAATGAAGTAATATATAAATTGATTTATATATTTATTTTAATTTATAATATATAAGTTTAATTTTAATTTTAATTTTGAGTGAATAATAATAATGTAAAGTAAATGTAAATGTTGTAAAGTCATTTCTATCAAGAATATTTAAAATATAATTATTTTAGAAAATGCAATTTTATTTTTTATTTTTAAACTAAAAGCAGTTAAATTAAATTATAAAATAATTATAAAAAGAAATTCGGCTTACTTTGGCACGAACATGCTTTATTATTCACTATTTGTACTGACGCTTCTTGAACTAGTATTAACGAAATATTCATTAAACTTTAGGTTAATTTTTCTTTAGAGCTTTTTTAAAACAAACTTTTATAAACTCGTTAACACTGAAACATAATAGCTTTTTTTCGAAAGTCATAGAAAAAAATTACAATAAAATTCGAGATCTATATATAATTCTTAACTCGTGGTTATAAACTTATAAGTGTATAACAAATAATATGTAGTAGTGGTTCAATCTAATATTATGTGATTAATTGTACTAGTGTCGTAATTAAGGTTTGTCTTATTTGAATGTTATACATTTTTTAAATTACAAACTTCTAAAAGTATTACTACACTTTTATATTATTTGATATTTTTTATGACCTTTACTTGAGATAATAATAATGTCAACAAGCGACGAAAATCTTACCTATAAACTATAACGATTTCAATAATGATAGCATAAGGAACTAAGATATAATAAGATATAAGGATAGAATATGAATAAGATGTAAAGAAAAAAAAAGAAAATACAATTTTAATATCAAACATTTCAAACTGGAGTATAGAATATCCATATCGATATGTCTTATACCTTTTCATTTACACGTTCCATATTATTTAATAATTTAAATAAATCGTATTATTTTTTTTTTTTGATAATAAATTATTAATACTGTGTCATAAGTTGTACTTTTATGATTTGTAAATAGTTTTATGGACGTTAAAGTAAATCAAGTACTTACAGCTCAGATTTTTTTTTTTTTGAACACTGCTCGAATACTAATGCTTTCAAATAGCTCATAATAATATTACTGAATACACCATTAACCTTTCACAAATGGGTTGAACTATAAGTGTGAGACGATTTACCGATATCCAATTTCACGCGATGGGGTGTAAACAAGTATCAACTAAACATTTTAGCGTAAGTGGCTCATATGATTATAATTAATTCAATGCAAATGGTCAATAATCATAATGGAACCAATAATCGTTGTCTGCGCAGTAGATAGTTAAACAATAGATAATATTATATCCAAGGAGATGGGATTATTTAAAGTTGCTTAATTTAGCTCTAAAGGCAATGATAATAATTTACAACCGCTGTAATTTTAAATATTTAACATTTTTGAAAACGTCTAAATACTTATAATTCGATTATTATTATGATAATCAAAATATATATTAGTGTTAGTATTACTACTGACTATAATTGTATTTGATTATTATATAATTTCTTGCAATTCTTTATAATGTTACATACACATATTTGCTATTTGGAATATTTAAATAGGTTGAAGAATTTTTAAGAATTACTTTTAATTTAATCGTTGTATAATGAAGGTAGGTAAATATATATGTTGATATATCATCGTTATAGGTAAAACATAATTAAGTATATAGATTTACTATTACATTATATAGGATTCTCCGACTAAGTATAGATTTTTACTATGTGTAGTTTTTATTTTTATTTTTAATTGATCTTTAGCTTTTACCACAGGAGCCATTAGCTATATATATAATATATATATTATATTTTACTTATTTATGGTAATAATAATTTGATTAAAATATTATTAAAGGACTTTAGGACTTATATAACTTACTATTTGCTTGTGTTTCTCTCAAATGTATCCATTTCGATGCTTCTGAGTAATAACATGACTTTTTGGCCGACATTCGAGTCCGATTACTTCATATAGGTGTGTTGGTATACTTTGTAGTTTTAATAATAAAATAAATAATAATAATACACGTTTTCTATTAGCTCTTTATATCAGTTACATAATTTACGTTGTACATCTACAAATAATATTAGTTATGAAATTTACATAATTATTATAAAATTGATATATTTTAATAATAATATTATGAATGGTTGATCTAGTAATGTGACTACATTTTCCCAATATTATAATATATCGGTACTCGGTATACACTATTATTTAATATTATGAAAGTAAGTAAAAACATAGTGTATAGCATAACATTTAAGTTGTTCTTATCATTAATGATTGAATACAACACATTAAGATAGCCGAAAATTTAGTATTTAAAATTTAATTATTAGTAATATAGCTATTGTTTTATTTTTTATTTTGCGTTTGGTGTATATTATGTGGTATAATAATAATAATATAGTTGCAACTTATTAAAAACCTTTTTATGTATAATATTGAAATCTTGCACACTCATCAATCTGTATCTGTTATTTATCAAATACACATGTCTTCTCAGTTCTCTTTTATAATCATGACGCATTAGTTGTTTCTAAGTTCTAACAGTTGCTTTTAAACTTATTGACAATCATTCAAACTCCCAAGGTCCACTCAACTCTTGTATCCAATAACTTTTTAACTTTTTTTACTTTAAGTGAAGAAGAAATGTATTGATTTTATAAATTTTATGTCTGTTCAAATAATACTTGTACGTTTATTATTTTCTTTTTTTTTAATACGTTTTAATAAATCCGTGTTCTTCTATTTATTGTAGAAGCAAAGAAATCAAAGAAATCGATTGTGTAATATTGTTGTGTTTATCTGATGCGTTTAAAATTAAATTAATTTAAGTAAACTGAAAATAATTAGGTTGATACAAACATTTCACGGTGCAATTATAAATATTGTACAACTCATAGTAAAATATTTAAACGCGATTAAATTTGTATTAAAAATGTTGTTATATCTTATGATTCTTAATATTTAATAAGATATAATAAGAGAAATTGTGAATAAATGTCGTGGACCGTGGTATACAGAGGTTTAATTAGATTATTAGATTACGTTACGCGGGTTACATAATTCATATGAGTAGGTTACGATATATATATTCATATATATCTATTGTATATATTAAAGAAGATAAATAAATGCAAGAGGAATGATCATTGGTATTTATTCCATTGTTTATTTTGTATATTGGTAAAACACATAAATTTCAACTGAAACGAGCGAGATAAAAAAGTAAATTAATTCCTAGATTTATAGATTCCGACGTCTTAATTTTTTCTAACATGCCGGCGATGACGCTATTACAAGCGAGATCTATATTCTATATATAAAACATAATACATGATACCGTGGTATGCCACTACTATTGTCTGTTCGTCTTCCTGCCGCTATAGTTAAATAGTTTAACTTATATTAAAATTATCACTGTATAAGTAATGTAGTAAGAAGCAGGTTTACTTATGGTAAAGCTTTCCAACGATATTTGATTTCTAGTTGAATATTTTAATATGACGATCGACAAAATTCAAACAACCAAAACGATCACGAGGAAAAATAATTATTAGGTTATATTTCATATTTTCATATAATAATTATCAATTTCCATTTTCCAAAATTAGTATATTTATAACGATGGTATTATCCATGGAGGTTTTTTCGTCAGGTTACTATACACAAAGTGATTTTCAGTGGGTACACGTTAAAAAAAAATAATAATATTATTATAGGGTAAAGATTTAAAAGCAAATACATGAAGAATTTTTTTCTAGTGTATTGCTTTTAATATTTGTACAGATTTAAAGTGGAAAGCATAATTACTATGTGGAAGTTATAAAACTTGAATCAAAAGATATAAAATATTGAGCATTCGATAACCATAAGATGCCAGTGATCATAATACAGGTACATTCAGACATTTTACGTATTATCGTAGCTTCGTAGGCAGTAATTAAGTAAAATTATTTGATATAAGTGAAGTGAGGGGGGACTGGGGGAGGAAACTAATACTTCAAAACTTCTAAACAGTCCAGAGTCGGTCTTAGGTAGGGGACCGCCTAATAAAAGGCCTCGTGATATAAAACAATATATTCTGAGGCATTCTCTTAACAAATCGCTCCATATTTATGTTCGGTTCTATTAAATAATAATAATAATAAAAAAAAAATTCAAACTTATTGATACAATTTAATAATATAAAAATTACAAAATTACTTTGAATATTAGCTCAATGACTTAACGGTCAACGCTAATTCTCAGTAATAATAATAATAATAAAAAAAAACAAATAAATCTTAAGTATTGTGGAGATCGATGGTGGTTTTTTATACATATATATATTTTTTAAATAATAGCAGATGGTTGCTTTCATGCCAGCGGTTCGTCGTAAATGGAAAATAGAAAATTTTCTCTCGGTGAAAATATGTACCGCTCTTGCAGTATTGCCATGGAAATATTTTAAGTACTTTTTCATGGACAATAAAATCACAACACAAAATATTAAGAGGGGATAAGCCCCCCTTTCACCAATTTCCACCAACCTTCTACACAGAACGAATGGACGATCAATATGACAATATGCAATAGTTTATTTTGGTGGGAAATGGCAATGAAATTACACGAGCCAACACTAAAAAACATAACAGTTAACAATAAGTAACTTATCGACCGACGATCAGTATAGTCTACGACTTATTCGAGCAACAAGAGTGTCTTTGCATACTATCGTAATAATATGACTGCACAGTAATATGACGTAAGTGTTATGAAATATAATGTTTATAATAAATCTAATTATATCGTTATTTTTATTCTTCACTGTGTCCGTTTAAGATTTCTTACTTTCATAGTTTGTTGTATAAGTTAAAAAATCTATACCTATAATATGTATATAAATTATAAATAGGTATATTATTGTATACATATTATTATACACGGATATTTATACTCTTTAACTAAAAAAGTTTTAGTTTTTTTGGAAAATAATATTTTTATTTCAAATAAGTACCTATTTTATTTAATTAGTTTAACTGTTGTAAGTACTTAAAATTTAGATGAGTGAATAAGTAGTGGACTAACATTTTGTGGGGTACCTCAGTGCTACTCTACTCAACTCATCTAAAGTACTTATAATTAATTTACTACTCATTCAAGTTATCTTTTTACTTTAAAAAGTGATTGCAATAAAAAATTAAAAACAATATAATTTTTTCAAAGATTTTATTTTGTGATAATATGAAAAAATATTTAAATAAATGTATGTATTAATGTTGTCAATGTTGATACTTAAATGAATTACTTTGTGTCATGTATCAATTTATTATTTGTATTTATTTGTATGTTAAGTTGATATGTTTGTTTTTGCTATAGTAGGTGCTTGTATTATTAAAAATAATTTTTAATATTATATTTTATTTGTATTTTCATTTAAAATTGTGCACATACATACATAATAGGTGTTTTTTTATGAAATAATAAGTAGTTATACTTTGTTATAATGAAAACAAACCAATTATGAATTTTGCTGTCTATTGCACGTACAGTTCGGTAGGATTATAATCGATGGGTTATTCCAAAAACTTTATTAATTAAAAATTTGATTAACTTATATTATAATTTTGTTTAATAAAACTGAAACGGTTTTTTTCATTGTCAATGTTTGATGTTATACTGATGTACTTACAAAACAGTGTTTTCAATTCAATCGTACTATGATCGAAAATATTGATGTAGAAAATAAAACACAGCAGCACACGTTATTGGACCAGTGTGAGAGAGCTTACGGGCGGTCTAACCACGTTGTGATAATCGATTTATAAACTATCAGCATACCTAAAGTCGGTGCGAAAAACTCGTTTTGCGTCAAATGATTTTTCATCAACGGACCGCAGTCCACAATAGTATTAATATGTCTGACGCGTCCGATGTCCGTGCGATCCGTCGGAAATAAAAAGAAACCGGACATCCGACGTTCACCTCGCGTTATTTCGGAGCAACAAAGGGTCCATTTTTCCAACCCTCTTTTTTTGTCGTTTTGTCGAATCTAATACTATTTCTTTAGGTTTTATACGACCACTGTTTGTCTCTTTCCTCCTCTCTACGTCGCCGTATCGGCGACGGTATCAGCCAGGAAACACCATGGCGGTGCTGGTACATGGGCAATGTTCGCCTGCAAGGAGCGGTCACCGATGGATATCTGAAACTTGACAGGGTGGGTTGTTATGGCTAGATAGATGCCACAAGCACTCCAAGTACGGTTTCAGTAATTACCACGCCGTACCGGATAAGAATACGAATCACTGCCTATCCCCTAACAGTACATTTGATTTCTGGTACACGGTGGTAGATGCACGTAACCAAAACTAGTCATTTTTAGGTGGGATTATTCTCAATTGCCGTTCGGAAATTGGTTTTATTTTGTGGTTTAAGTCATTGTCTTTGCACCCCGACTGTACATCCGGGTTGGGCACTGTCTAGTTAAGAACTGAGGTCGAGTTGATTATTGTCTTTTTTTTCTACGTATAAGTTTATTTCTTATAAACGTAAATAAACTTACTTTATAATACTGTTAATTACTTTAAGAGGTTGTTCGCGCACTGTTTGCTTTTTCTCTCTAGCCCACGCGCAACATAGACAAAACGCATTTACGCAGTCTGAGTAGAACTCGCTCAATTTTGGTTCTAGAGTATATTTACCTATAATAAAATTAAATGTTAATAATATTTTTGAGTTCAAGACGATGAGTTTTTTTTTAAAAAAATTAAAATTTTGAAAAGTTAAAGGTTATTTAAAAATGTTGTAATTTATAGCTATTTCTAAACGATATAATTAACGTTGTATTGAGAATAATGGAAAAAACTTATCGTCTTGTACTCAGAAATATTATCGAAATTTAGTTTTATAATACTGCCCTGCTACTGCGAAAAGCAGTAACTACAAAAATATCAAAAATGAGGTTTTGATGTCATATTGTTAATGAGATTATTCTGCGTATAATTTTATTAAGGTTAAATACACGAAAATTGACATCTAGTGGCTTAAAATGCAACTAAAAAAAGTCGTTACTACAATACATTTACAAAAATCGTACTTTTCCTAGAGTAAAACGCAGTAATTAACAATTCCTACAATTAAAAGCAGTATGTGCATTGTAGTTACTGCGTTTCTTTTAGTAGGTAATACAACTTTATTATCATCATTTGCCGCGCAACTGTCGTAACTTGTTTTGTCTATCTAATGATAACTTGACATAATATTACGAAAGTAAATGTATTAAAATTAATATAATTCAGAAGTATCTTTTTTATTTGTGTAAATTGATTAATGTTATAGTTACTGGCTTACTGCATTTCTATTAGCAGTGTTTTATGATATTGATAATACTGCGTTTTATACATTGTACCAATATATGATATAATGTGAGTAATGCTAATGAGAAATGCAGTAAGTGTAATATTATGTGAAAATTGTTAAAAATAATATATTAATCATAAAACTAATAGCATTTTTGAATTTCTAGCATAAATTTCCATGTATTTCAGTCAAAAAGTGTACTTAAAGTTACAAAAACACAAAAGTTCAATTTCCCAAAAATTTGATTTTTGTAGTTACTGCTTTTTGCAGTAGCAGGGCAGAATAGGTATATTTATTCTAGAACCATAATTGAGCGAGTTCTACTCAGACTGCGTAAATGCGTTTTGTCTATATTGTGCATGGGCTAGAGAGAGAAAACAAACAGTGCGCTGACATCCTCTTAACATACTGTAGATACCACACATAATATAATAAATATAAGATTATTATATCTTTATACTGTCTTGATCTATTAAAAATATTATAAATTATTATAGCGGATTAGAAAATATAAAATTGTAAGATTTTTTTTGTTTTTAAAGTATTAGTCAACATAAGTTGAACTTTTGGCTTTATTCTATAGTAATTTGTTCAGTTAATACGTTACGTTAAAATAAGTTTAAAAGTTGGTAAACGTGTCCGGAATTAATTTTTTTAATAACAAACGCTCATTAATTCAAAAAGTATTAACTTTTAGGTTTTTTTGAAGTTGTATATTACTGTGACCAGTAGTTCTAAAACTGTGTACGAGCTTATTCCAAAAGTGGGCCATGGTGCCTCCAATACAAATATAATAATATACATATTTATAATTTATTGTAATTATTTTTAATTTAATTTTTAGGATTATTAAAAATAACTAGTATCTATTAATTATTAATGTATTAGTAATACTCACAATAATCTTATAAAACAGATAATTTATTTGATAATTTAAAATCAAATTGTGTTTTACTATTTTTTAATTTAACAAACTCATCTCTACACGTTTATTTCTAGTAGGCCAGTTCTATACGCCACGCAAATACAGATCACATTTTACGTATGACTTTGTAGGATTGGTTTTGTTCAGTTTTATAAACTTTATATTTAATTCGTAGTTGATATTCATACCAAAATGAATGATATTTGTATTGATTGTTAACAATAATTAGTTTATATTTTTATATTTGTATTGTTTCTCGTAGTATTCACAGCCGGGCACCATGGCTGAATTTAGTTCATAAAAAGTAGGTTCCATTAGCTAAAAGTTTGGGAACCACTTTGCAGATATAATTAGGAAATCAAATTTTTTACACGAGATAGACCACGACTTTATCTTTGTAATATCGGAGCAGTTTCTTTTAGAATGTTAAAATAGGTATAATTTTACTTTTTATACATTATGATGTAATGATATAAGTTTTTTTACAAAAAAAGTATTCTGCTGTTGTACAGATAAAGTCGTCGTGTATCTCGAGTAAAAATGTGGTGTCTTAAGTATGTATGCCTACCTTTCTTCTAGGCTCTTTCACGAAGAATCGATTTTTTTCGTTAGAAATAATGATAACTATAACTCGTAAGTCGTAAGGCGTCCTCTCAAAGTAACGATGATTTTACATTTCACTGGTATACTTCAGCGTTTATTTTGAACGAATATTACTGCAATTATTTTTATCAGTTGATAAATACCTATAATATTTTTAACATCCGATAAAATATGATATAAATATGTAAATTTATGCAATATACATAAATACAATATTATGTATTACAGTTTATATAAAATAAAGGTTATAATAACCAGTTTAATCTAAATTAAAAAAATAATAATTTTCAAGTTAAACAAATTAATTTCTTAAGTGTGCTGTAATGAAATTAGTAAGCTTTATGATTATAAGAAGTGATTTATGGTTGTGATGGATTTAACATAATAATGAAATATTGATCGTAAAAAAATATTCTAAATAGACATTTTACGATTAAAGAAATTAAGTTATAATTAATCAAATATAAAAATTTAATTAAATTAGTTTTTTTATTATTATTATTAAAATACGATTATTTTTCAGAATTTTATCTAGCCTAAATAATTTAATTTAAAATCCACGCAAATCGTTTTTAGTACAATCTTAAAACAATAACGATCGTAAATTTATAGCACGAGAAACAATGATATTTTATTTGCTTAATGCATATAACATTATATTATACAGTTAGCTGAAAGTTGCAAAACTATTGAGATGAGATCACGTCAAGCTTAAAAAAAGTGTTTATTAATATATTCATTATTAAAGTATAATATTGTATGTACACATTTAAAAAAGAAAGAGTTAATCAAAATATAGTTATGTATGAAGTATGATGACAATATCAAATTTGTTTAAAAATATTTTTTTCGAAATAATATATATTTTTTTCTATAATTTGCCTGGTTACATTAAATAGGAACGTCATCTACAATAAACTTTATTATTAAGTCATTTTGGATTGCTTTTGATATGGGTAACCTAAGCTAGCAATTTATTTAAGTGGACACATTGGTATTTTAACTGACACGAATATTTAATATCAACTTCAACAATAAAGTTTTCAACTAATGGCAGTGGGTTTTAAAATCTTTTGAAATTACGTATGTCTTTCTTTGAGAAATTAGCCAAAATAAAAAATTGTATAGACCATTGTGGTCTATTGTGGACTAACTCAAATATTTTCACATTATTTCAAATATTATTTTAATTTTTAATTGATTTAATTTCTGAACAGTCTATTATGTCAATTATTCTATCTTAGCGCTTTTTATAATCTATTTTCTATTTTGTCAATCTATTATTTTATACTTATAGAAACAGAGATTTTATACAAAGGTTTTACATGAAGTAATTTCAAACTTTTATACAACTTTATTGTACCTACTGTTATTTTGTTTGTACTAAACTATGTTCAAATACGAGTAAAAACTGGTTATGATCGTTTTATTCTTGGAATTCATATACAGAATATTATGTAACATAAAATCATACACGCCACATTCGTAAAATTGAAATAGTTTTGTGTGTTACAACTTTTTCATCAGGTAAGTTTGTGACTTGTCAAGTAATTTTTATTAGGTATAACAAACTATTTTAATGTGCATCGTTTTAATATTTACTATAATATTATGAATTTTATTTTTAAATAAAATGTTCGGAACACTTCGAAATATGATGCTTAATATTTTACTTTCACGTTTAACTTACTAATATCACACTGTCGGATTTCCATATATATAGTTAAAATAATAATTAAACTCGAAGAAATTGGATTATTTTTTGTAATTATTTATTTTTAGATTCTGAATGGAGTGATGAATGTATTGATTTTACAATGAGGTGTGTTTTTTTTTTTTTATTTTTTTTTTTGTGTCTGTCATCACTTTTTGGAGTAGTAATAATGCTTCGATTTTTGACTTCAGCCACTCTTTGAAAAGAAAAATTCATCTAGTTGGTACTTTGGGGGTCAAAAGTAAAAAAATTTCAATAGTTTTCAAAAGCGTCGGGAAAAACCCTGAAAATATTACGGAAAAACGGGAATTTTTACGCATAACCACTTTTTGACAAAATCGATTTTTTGATTTTGCTGTAACTCAAAAACGAATCATTGTAAATACTTGAAATTTTCACAAAATGTTTATATTAACGTTATATATTAACGATTAAATTTTCAAAATATTTAGAATTTTTTTAAGCTACTTATAGACAATTGGAATTTTTGACTTTTTTAATTTTTTTTTCTTAAAATGCCGATAAAAATTTTGCTATCTAAAAAATCTTTAAAATTTAATACAAGGTTTATTATAAGTTGAACTTATCGTAGTAAAAAAAAATCAAAAATCGTTAGTCACAATTTTTGTTTATAAGCATTTAAAGTTCAAATATTTACGAAATATATCAAAATCGCGAAAATTTGCAAGGAATTTTTAAGTTGAAAATTCATAAAATTTTTGTGATTTATACTTAAGGTTCAAAAATCCAATACAAGGTTATCCATAAGTTTTTCTTTAAGTAATTGTAAAAAAAAATTCCAGCGTCAATATAGAAAACATTTTATGAGCGTATAAAATTTAATTTTTTACGAAATCGCGTAAAATAACGATATATTACAATTTAAATAAAATTAATAACAATATAATATATTTAAACTATTTATCATTGACTGACAAATCATCTCCGTTCAGAATCATTTTTCGTATACAATGATACCCGTCATTGCATTCAAATTTAACACATCCACACGACCAGTGACCTACTCTCCATACTATACAGTAGAGCGATACCCACTTGCCCACTTTTTTTTTTCTTTCAGACTACTATAAATTACTATAAGTATTATGAAATATAAACAGAATATGATATTTAAATGTAATATGTTTATCACATGTTAATTTTACATTTATAATTTATATGAATAATAGTACACAAATTTGTTCTCAGGATTATTTTTATACAAAAATTTTCAAATAAAGACTAAGAAACGAGTAATAAATGATACCTATGCAGAATATTATGTACAGCTAAAGCTAATATATAATTTTTATCAGACCTATGGAGTTTCTTTAATTTTCTGTTTTTTTTTTGTTTTTGTTTTTTGACGTAAGTTAATAGGGAATAAGGAGATAACCATAAATTATAATAATCGTCTTAATTAGTTTAGCTCTAATTATCAAAATTTATACTTTGAATTATTCAACAAACAAAAACAACTGACTCCGATGTTGCCCGTAGCAACAGAACGATTTCTCTGAAACTGACCAAGGAGAAAAAAAATTAAGGGATGATATGTACAGCGGGGAATACCTTTTTATGGAAATAAAGTTTTGGTTTGGAAGATGTATCAAATTATGATAATAAAGTCTATGTCTCTATCTAGAATGAATGAACAATTTAAAATTTTTAACGATTTAGACGTTATATATTATACATTATAAGAGTATATATATAATTGTTGTTCCATGACATATTATTATTGTTATTACTAATATTTTAGAAATGATGACTCAAAGTTACGTATGTATTTATTTTTGCACTTACATTACAATTGAGGCGTTTACCAAATTTGTAGTACCCAAAGAAGTTATTTAAAGCAGTACATATGCGTAACTAGAATTCAGTACATCACTTGTATAGTAAAGGTTTAATTGTTTAAATCATGCAAATTGTGGCCGAATAAATAAATTAAATAAATCAATTTGTGTATATCTTTTTGACAAACATTACTAAAAATATTGAAAAACCTTTTATGATATTTAAACCGTAACAGAGTATTGGATTTTTTTTGATTTGTGTTCATAATAATAATAGTCATATTTAGAGCTAGGAATACGATGACCTAAATAACTAAAAAAATTCCTTATAAAACATGCATTCACGTCATACAAATTTCATATAATGCAGTTATTACTGCACTTAGAAGTTTAGAACTAAAGACAATAGATGCACTAAATCTTAAAAAATTTAAAATGCATTGTGCACAGAATTATAATATTATTTTAATTATTTTATATGATATTTTTTATTGCTGCTAATTTTGGTGTATTTGTGTTCAGTGATAATTATAACATTTGAAATGCAAGATTTGATGTATTTTTATACCAAATAAGTAATTTTAAAATTACATTTTATTATTTATTTTTCACGTGAAGGACAGACACTGCATGGTTTTCTCTTAATACGTTGCTTCGACACTGAATACAAATAACGATTAAATTAATATAATTTATATCTTCAATTAGATAAAACTGTATTTATATTATGATCAATCACGATTATGTTTAGATATTAATGTGAAATTTGAGTGGACGAGATAAAAAATATCGTATTTTCGAGATACTTGCAAGATAAGCAATACAATTATTCTATGCTATTAACACTATCGGCGAGTATAATAAATAATAATATAAATCATTGTACACATTTTTAGCGATGCTAAGGTCATTTTAGCTACGGTTTTATCACAGCTGGTATTTTAGCGGGTGCCTCAACTTCGGAATAGAGCGAAGCAACGCGCGATTATCAACCGTTCACCAAGTACGTACTCAATTCTTAAATATATTATTTTTATATAGGATACTTACTATACTTAGGTAAACAAAACGATTTTCAAATTTTTTTTTTCACTTTGTAGCTTCATCGCAATATTGTTTATTTATTTATTTTAATACTATGTCGCGTGTTGGTTTTCTTTTATATTAACTGTATTCCGTAATAAAATAATACAATGTTAAAAATATAGTATGGTAATAAGTGACAAGTGAATTATTTTATGGTTAAAAATTGTTAATTGGACATTTTCATATTTTTCTATAATATTATTTAAATACATTTTAATATATCATGCATGTATGATGTTTTATTAGTACTCATATATTCTTAGATACGGGTAATTGTATAAGTTGTATATCGAAGTTTATACGGTTGGAATTTATCTTTAAATACCGGAAATTTTATATTAGAAATGCATTAAAAATTAAAGCACTGTAATTTAATATCATAATATTAAATAAATATTATTATAGACATTTATTGTTACCGTATTTAGATTCAATACTATACAAACAACCATCGACTTGATTAAAAATTTTAAAAAGCAAACTTTGGTCGTTTTTTGTATAATAAAACGTATGCGGTTTTAACTGTTTAGTAAAGGGCCGACGATAACAAAATATTGCATTATATTTCATTGCATTTTATAACAGTGTTTATGGTTAGATGATTATCGAAATTAATAGTATACACAATATAATTTTTTACTCGTCTACATTGGTATGAATATTTTTAGTTATCAAGATCCAATGTTTATTTAATATCTATATTATACCATTAGGTACATTATCACATCCGATTTTATATCGTCGCACTCGCGGTGACTTGATATGTATATAAAGTTAAAATAAAAAATGATTTCGAACAAAATAAAATAAAATTAAAACAGTTATAATAGACGTGTAATGATTATTTTTTTCACGTTAGCCCCGCATGCTTAATGACGTAATTTTGTTAAGTCCTGTAGCACGAAATATTATTGCAATATTGTATGTTAAAATGCTGAAAAATAGTAAAAAATATAATTTTTTTTCCAAAAATGTTGATTTTTAATTATTTAAAATCACCCGTGTAAAACAAATATTTTCAAAAAAATATTCTGAAATAATGAGTATTCTATGTCGAATGGATCCACTTTCACGTACATATAATATATATTATTACAATAAAATTTAAATATTAAATAATGGTGGTTTACTCCATTACAACTTCCCGATATAACAATTAAAATGATAAAAACTCTAGTTTTTTTGTACTTCGTCTGTGGAATGAATATACTACTTATTTGTAGACATAACAGTATTTCAGATTTAGTTTCAGTGTATAACGATTCTAAAAGATCTGAAGAAAGCCATGAATTTGTCCACAATATTATTTTATATCCGATTGCTATGTCATACAAATAATTGATTGTGAAAATGTCTGTATTATCAATATAATTATTTGAAACGCAACATGATTTTTCAAAAGTTTTGATGACTTAATTTTTCGAAACTAAATATGTATGGACAACGACGACAACTAAGTATAACAAACTTGCAAGAAAATTTCGGATCTGTTTTAGATTTCGGACGACCGTTTGTTCGAAATATGCTTAGAACTATTAGTCGTACGCATGTTGCGTTTCTATAAATAATCCTAGATATAATGTCATTATCAAAGGAATCAAAGTTTATACTTACCCGATGAGCTCTATTAACGTCATTATCATCGTGGTTTCATCCAAGTAAACCTAAATTATTATGTTGTTTTGGCAAAAATCGATAATTATCATAGAACATTTATTTAACATATTAATGTCTACGACGGATTTTAGGTTTTGGGGAAATTAAACTATTAATTTTTCGTACACGATATTACAATTTACAATGTGCGTTTAAATTTAGCATACGGAAAGAACATTAAGCGTTTTACAAACGGTTTGAGAGCATAATGTATTAATGTATTGGCTTCTGTAACACTCCGAATTGGGTTATATTGAAAAGACAAGGGGAAAAAAGACATTTGTTTTTCGAAACTGACGATTTTCTACTATATATAAATAAGTTTCATAAAAAAAAAAAAAAAAATAATGAATAAATCATAGATACTGTGTTCTAGTATTCCAGTATACATAAATACATCATAGTATTTTGGCAGTCGCCATAAAATGGTGTTCCGTGTTGCCAAAGTGGTAAAAGCTGAGTGACCCATAATTTTTAGTGTAGAGTTTCGTGGTAATCTCTTGGACGAGTGCAACAATAATCCTTCTGCTTAAATTTGAAGTAAGATAGAATTGAAGTACATTTTTCTTTGATGCGTGTAAAATGTATTTAATTTTTATTTGTAAACTAATTTGATCTAAACATGAAACCTGAACTTGAATAGAATTTACACTAATAATTATAATAAAAATGAAATAAAATATGTAACTCGTCCTACTTCAAATTCGAACTTGAGTATTATTATTAAAAGATTGTTCACAATATAATTTAGCTATCAAATTAAGAGTCGTTCAGTTTTTAATACGATGTTGAATATAAATTTACTAATTTAGTTAAGAATTGGTGCTGAATGCTGATAAACTGTTTTTGAATTTAATAAATTAATTCACAAATTATATTACAGTAACGTACTAGTTCGTCGATAAATACAATACGCTTTAATTATACCGAAGTATAAATAAATAATAATATAACTACAAGATATGGAAACAAAACACAAAATAGCCAAGAAAATGGCCGGAACAAACAGAGAGATAGGAATATAGAATCATAAAATACTTATAATATTGTTTGGAGTAGTAAATGAAGAACAACTAGTGAATAATAGACGGAGGCGATTGACCTAATTAGCTCTCGTAAAAAGCTAGTTATTTTATGTTTGTATTTCATAATGAGACTTAAGATGGTTCATTATTTTGCCTGAATATCTAGTACAAAATATCAATAATTAACTATAATAATATTATGGAATGAAAAAAATAATTTGTATTTTTGTTTTTTGAATTACGTGTTAATTAATATAATATATTATACACGTTTTATATTACATACTATGTATTTGCGGTGTAGTGTATAATTGCAAGTGACTTGTTATCCTTATCTTCCTCACATAAAGACTTATATTGCGCACTTGTAAGAATAATAATTCTCGAGTATGGCGTGTTTAATGAAATTTCGCTACCACTTCCAACTCTTGTCAAATACATTTTCAACGCATGATGTTTTTAAAGTTTGTTAGTTACGGATTAAAAATTAATCATCCATCTCATGATTACTCGTCTATAGTAAAACAACTGAGCTAAGGTCCCGGTTGATCGCTGGCATGCGCCGAGGAGTATATAATTATTTTTCCCGAATAACTTCACGAACGGTGCTCCGTTTTAACCTACTCTTTTATCCCCAGTCCTTTGACCCTTTTCAAGCCCCCTCTCGTCCTACACGCCAAACTATTTCATTTCTATATCTGTTATTAACTATGAATACAATTAACTTCTTAGTTAGCTAATTTGAATTCAATTTATTACTAGATTAAATAGTACATATATTTTATAGTTTTATAAAACAGTCTTAAAAAGTAAGTTTGAATTTCTCCACAGGGTATTCATACGATGTAAAATTCTGAATATTTGAAAATATAGCCCTTAAGTATGCTTACAAATTCCAATTTCAGGATTTGAATAAACTCACGGGGGCGAGAATTCTTGATGAATCACCCCGAACAATTTTAGCTATTACTCGAGTAACTACTCCAAATATAATACATACTTTATAACCACTTTTATGTTTTCGTTTAAAGTTTACTACAATCATCGTATAATATAGTCAATCAGATTTAACATAACCAGTACTAAATAAAACAAAAATAATAAATTATTTGTGCTAAGTAAAAATTGATACAATATAATATAGTGATGGAATATTAAATATATATTATTGGTGGACGGCTCAAAGGCAAAATTCTACCATTGTAGCCTATACCGAAGAAAAAAGTTTGATATCATTGTGGTAAATAACTTTATACTGTGTATGACTATACCTGACTCTATACATTTGTAAAAGTAAGTTATAAGTTTGTATTGCATTGGTACTAAAAAAAAAATACATACATATGCCTACTTATACGCACTATTATTTACTTTTTATCTACCTACCAGATTATAAACTGACAAGTTATAACTGATAATATGATATTTTTTACTTTATAGTAAATATATTATATAATACGAATCTTAATATATTCTATAGCTTACCAGCTCAACCTTTTCAATATTCGAATACGCCTGTAAATGATTAAAACGTCAATTTGAATCTAGTTCGTATTATGGAAATGGGTTCGGTGGGAGAAGGGTGGTTTTTTTATTTCCAAACGCGTGCCTATTCACAATTGAACGAATAATGTATTCGACACAAAAACCGTACGCTTTTAAACTTTAAGATTGTTTTGCGTATATATTAGAATGAAAGTTGTAAACACATTGTGCACTGCAATTGTGCGCAAGTTCAATTTGCTTTAACATTAACGTACAACGAATACCGCCGGCAAATAATGTAATCTTATAAATGTATAATGTATGGAAGCTAATCTGTTTTCCCCATACAAACAAATACATTGATTTTTAGAACCGTGTCTAGACATAGTGTTTAAATTATCTCTCTTAGTTCAATAGTTCAATAGACGAGAAAGTGTAAAAGAAAATTTCATTTGCTTAAGCTACTGCTCAGTTTGAACGATACCGTTTGAATTGATATAATATTAATTTCCTCTGAATACTTGATTCGACGTGACTGAGACGTTTATTTAAATAATACAACATCATAATATTTTATATTGACTATAAAGTATTATTGTATCCTATACATGTATAATATATAGATATAATTGACCCCTTGGACCCCCTCTCAGATACGGCTTTGATACATAATAATATGTAATATAAATGAATAAATATTATTTACATGCATACAGAAATATTTCTTTGATAGTTAACGATCATAATTTCAAAAAACTCCAGTTTTTCTTTTTAGGTTTTCTTTCAGACAATGTGAGATACGCAAAATTCAAAATTTTATGTTGCCCTTATCTCTGTGTATAACGGGGATCGCCAACGTTACATGTTTTTGTTTACTCGTAAATTGATAAATTGAAAATGGGACCACAAATTCATGCAAAATTGCGAGAGTTCAATGTTAAAAGAATCATACCGTATCAAGTATTTTATATTACGGCATCGTGCACCTAAAGCACATATCTATTTAGTTTATCAAAAGTATCCGTTGGAAAATACGCGTGGGTATACGTAAATATGTATAATGTACATGCATGCAAAATATTGATGTACTTCATTCGAGATGATGGGATTATTTATTAATATCGTAAGATATATATATACCTTTGTGCCCACTCTCGCGCGCACGATATCGCTTTATAACGTTTATACGACATTTGCAAATGTAGACGTTGAAAGTGAATAGTGTACCTGTCTGCCGTTTTTCAGAGAGTAGACGTCTAGTACATCTACTTATTGTAAAACGACTTAAAAATAGAAACGTTTTTTTTGGGGGGAGGGGACGGCGGAAAATGTAAAACACAATTGCGCGCCGTTGCACGTAGTTGCGCGAACCTCTGTACATATATAGTGTGCACGCTGTATGGAAAACTTTTTAAAAATGTATATCAAAGCGGGCGTACACAAAAACAAGGATAATGGCCGGGTAAAAAGTTGAATAATATGCGATATTGTGTTTCAAGTGTTTCGACTGAACATTAAACGTAATTTGTTTGTATGGCGTGTACTTACCTATATATATATATATATATAACGATGACGGACATTTAAACGAATTGAAAATAAAATGTTTACACAGAGTGCCATCGCGCGTGTATATTATATGCACGCGCGTTGTATAGCATAATAACGTATAGTATTATGATTTTATGCGATCAGAACAAACGGAGCGAGAGTGCTGGTGTGTACCTACCTGCGGTCACCGCGATGGTGAACGTATTTTTTTTTGCGACTGGGCAATAAATATATATGCATATTGCATATTATATATATATATATATATATTGATCGATCGATTAAAACGAACGACCAAGTATACAGTCAAACATCGCGGGCGGGCGAGGAATGGTCTGTATATTACACACATTTTTTTTTCCATCAACACGGCGGCGGCGGTAACGGCTAAGAGGAGTAGAGGGCTCTTTCGCGTAACGCGAGTCCGCGCGCGAGTTTCACGAGAAGGTCGTTAATTCTTTTGTTACGCACTTATATATACATAATATACACACGTATATATACGTATGTATATACATAGAAATAAAAAGGACGAAAAAAAAAGATAAATAAATAAAAGAGGAATCTCTACTAGCCTTTGTTTCGCGCGTTGCGCCTGCCGAGTTTCTGCACTGCAGTGGGGAAATACATAAATATCAACTAAAAACAAGCGGGCAAAAAAAAAGTATATTAATCCCTAGGTTTATGGATCCTAACATCTTAATTTCTTTAACACGCCGCCCATCGCGATATATATATATATTTAATATGTATATAGGTATAGTGCGCGTATAATAATACAATACGTACCGCCGACGCCGCCGCAGCGGCCCGCCCATCCAGTCGTCATAGTTTAATTATATTCGTGTAATACCACCGCTCCGCGCCAGGAACCGGTGCCGCCGCGTTCGGCTCCCGCCATTAATCTTCGTTTAGTCTTAAGCCTTTGGACGAGATATAATTTCCAGGCTATTCTGCCGGGGTCGTGATTAACAACTTTCGAAATGAACAAAACCGCGATGACGGGGAGAGAAACGGTGCACAAAAACCCTCCCACCAGTAAAAAAAAAAAAAAGAAAATGAAAACGACCGGCCATCGAATTAGTGTGTACAAACGAGAGAGCAGTTTCCAGGTGAGAGACGGCGACGTTGTCACCTCCGGAGATTTTTCGCCGTGTCGTTTTGGAAATTATGTACATAATAACGTCTGAGCCGTTTGTGAGATTTTCCAACGTTCGCGGTGGTGTATCCACTCGTCGAATCCGACAACGTGGTCGTCGCTCGTCGTTTGCAGCGACACAACGCGATTAGATTTTTTTTTTAAGGGGTGACTGGGAGAGGGGTATATATTTTTTTAACTATTCTTCGATCGCGTTACGCAATACAATGTAAGAATACATTATGATTTCAAAATTTACTCTACTCGCAGGCGCCAGTTAATTAAAATAATACATCATTAATCGCGTGTGTAAGCGGAAATTGTATACTATTATATGTGACGTCTCCCTCGTGAAAATGCCTCTCTGTTCGTCATACTAT
Organism: Rhopalosiphum padi; assembly: GCF_020882245.1. Classification (NCBI taxonomy): domain Eukaryota; kingdom Metazoa; phylum Arthropoda; class Insecta; order Hemiptera; family Aphididae; genus Rhopalosiphum; species Rhopalosiphum padi. Next base: position 44,354,097 of record NC_083597.1, read on the forward strand.
TATAATCTCGAGTCTGTTTTCGTCTGCCGTCCGCCATCGATCCGATACTTTCAAGCGTTTGCCACGGTGCAATAGTTGATATTGTTGTGGATCGTACAAACTTTTTCATTCGACGGGCGCCAAAGTTGAATCACATCTAGAAATGCGCCTTATTACACCGTCGGTTGACATAATATTATAACTATAAGAAAAACTATTTTAAAATTCGTGATTTTATTCAAAATAGTCTTATTTGGGTTTCTGTTGATGAATCTACCGACATTGAAGTGAGGTATATAATATATTGGAAATGTTATTTTGGGTACACTTAATTCCGAAACATTTGAGCCAATATTCTATCGTGTGAAAATTTAGATAAATGAAACTATAAAACTATAAGGCTATAAAATACAAAGATTCCACTAAATGAAAGCTTAAAAAATATTGATTTATCAATTTCAAAAATTAATGAATCAGAGGACCCAACAGCTGAATTATTAAAGAATAAAATGAACGCCGCTTTAATGGACTGAAGACCATTAAATATATAGGAAACATTCTTTGTCGTATAACGAATGAAGACATGATGGAGCCCAATATTTCGCATAGTCAATTAACAATCATGAAGTATGCGCATGATAACATCTTGTGACGTGGAACGTTCTTTTAGGAGGTATATGTCAGTGTTAGAACCAAATAGTTGTAGTTTTAATTTTGAAAATTTAAAACACTTTATGGTTTAGAATTGTTTTACTTTTAATTGATTAAAAATTAAAAACAATAAATCGTATTAAAAAATTATTCAGAATTACATTTTAATTTAACATGTTTACATTTTAATTTTTTTTTTTACATATTCTGGTCATTTTAATTACTTATATTATATATATATATATATATATATATATATATATATATGGTTTTGAATTACATATAAACCCTAGCCCTCATTATTAACAAGAGTCGTGACATAACAGAGCAACAGTGCTGTGTAAAAAAAAAACGCTACAAATGTCTATAAGCAGATATTATGCGAATATTTATTTAAAATTGATATATTTCAAGAAACATGCATTCACTGAATCTGTCAATATTAAATAAGATTACGATGATTATAATTTTATGAAAAAAATTAACTAGTAATTAAGTTACCTTTATGGTACCTAACCTTAATTTACATTAGCTTTATTTTTATAAACCATAAAATATACTTTTAAATTATTATTGTAATATTCTCACGACCTTTATACGAGGTTGCAGATTTATAGTTATAATATTGTAGTTAAATAAACTATATTTTTTTTTTTTTTTTTTTTTTATTGAACTTAAGCCCGGCGACTAAGGTCATCAGCTGTTGTAGGGGTTATGAAATTGTGGTAGGGATTTAGTGGTATGGTAGTTTGTGTTACGGTTGCAAACACGTGTATATGTGTGGCAAGGTTTTTAACTACTAAGAACCCGAATGGTCACCCATCCGGGTACTAGTAGCTGTGGCCGTTACTTACTTCCAGTCGCATTCCACGACTGGTAGCAGCCAACGCGCCACGCCAAGCCACATAAACTATTTTATGTATTAACAATATCACCATATTTTTGAAATACCCATAGTCGTGTTCTATAATTTTGAGAACTATATATGTTATCGTATTAGTGTTAGAATAACAATGCTATAATAAGTTTATATCGATATAATAATGAAAATACCGCTACTATTAACCGTAATAAATATTCTATATTATTAATTGGCTGAGTAAAAATAGAACCAACCAACACGTTTAAATGGATAATCAATTTAAAAAAGTATGGGTCAACATTCACGTATTATTACCACACTTTTCTTGAAGCGATCAACAAATTGTTGGATAGGTCTCATTGAGTTCATGTGCTCCGCCAACTTCATAAAAGTTGAAATTGGAAGAGGAGGAGGAGGAGAAGGAGGAAGTCGAGTGAAAAAGATCTAATGCGTCAGTACTGTAGTAAGTATAATTTTAAATACCTCTTCCGATAATGACTTAGTACTTAACAAAACTTGAAAATGGCCAATTCAAGTCTGGTGTATGACGTATGCTAATGAATATAAATATTTTTGTATATTATTTTAGCCTTTATCATTATGGCATACGTAGTATTTATTAGATGATTTCAAAATTCTGAAAATATCCTATTAAAACTTAGGAGATTGTTGATATCAGTTTTACTATCCTATAGTATCTTAGCATAATATGCCGGTCCCTTCTTGACGGACACCCCCATACAGTTCTTTATAATATATAATTCATTTCACCTGTCATTGGTCTAACTTCCAACAGTAAAAAGTTGAATTATTTAAAATAGGCTATATTTTGGTAAAGTATTGAGTGAATAGAGCAAAGCTAGAATGCGTAACCTCACGACTTATTTTGTGTAACATTTAACTGGTCAGAATTGTGCATTTTTCAAGGCCCACAGTTCAATATTAGTTTCATGAAAGGTCGCTAATTATCAGTATAAATCCAAAGTCTATATGACAGAGTCAAGGACTGCGTAACGTGTGTTCCCCTCTCTCGAAGTTTTAAATATTTTAAAAACGTATAAGTTGTAATTTTTTAACGTCGAGTTGCTAGAAGATTAATATTGGCAGTAGTATGTCAAAATCGTGGATGCATCTTTTCGCGGAGATTACGTTCCTGCGGTAAACGGGTTGAATAATACAACTAGACGGTCGAAATACCAATGTGCGCAATAATAACGGAATTATTATACTTCGCTACACCATGCGATTTAATCCGAGAACCGTAATAAATTACATAATTCACAAATAACTTTCAAATTACTTTTTGTTCGTCAATTTTCGTAACGGTTTTTATAGGAAAAAGTATACAGGAACTATATTATTATTATTATTATTATTATTATCATCATCATCATCATCATCATAATCATCGTTACGTGCTATATACATCCATACACCGCACGTACACGACGATATCAATGTGTTTGATGTAAGTTTGGCGCACGGGAAATGTTTGTTCGCTGAATGGTCTATTCACAAAGCTGGAGCACTCAGGAATACGACTGAAATGGCGGTTTCCCATTACGAAATATCGTGTGTGTAATGGACCCTCGATAAGATCGCCGTCTATTGAATTACCAAAAACTTACCGGGAATTACTTCGGGAACATTAGTACGGCCGGCTGAATCTAATTTCGTTAATCGAAGTCAACGTTCCCTACAAAAACATAGCGGTACTTTGCGCCACGTCCCGACTATTGGGCAGTGCATTTGTCCGATGCCGATAATTCAGTGCGTCTGACAGAAAACAACTGTGGTAAATGACGATTATTTTTCCAGCGTATCGTTTCTCAATTTCTAATCAAAGTCCGAGCCCGTAAGTGTTCGACCTTTTGTCCATTAAACACAATATGTGATACGCACACCGTGTCTGACGATAAATTATTATTGCCGTTGAAAACAAAGAGCAACGGACGCGCACGCGGAAAATATTTTAATTATGATTCGCGTTCATTACGGCCAAAATCCACAGCGGACGTTTTACCGATATCTTGTAAAATATTACCGAAAAACGCCAATTAATTCAATATAATCCATAAGTATTAACGGTCCATAAGTGTATTATGCATTATTATTTGTTTGACGTTCGATGATTATAATTTTACCTATATGAGGTAGTATAATAAAACGGATAATACTACGGTTTTCACGAATTAACATAATTTGTTTTTTTTTATATAAAATGTGAATAAACGATTTGTTTCAAGACGAACGTGCAGGTTTTAATGTGCATTCGAGCTAACGTTTCTTTTAAAAGCCTATATTGTGTAATAGATATAATAATATGAACTTACACGGTATTGAACGATACGAAATAAAATCTAGTCTCTAAATTCCATATTTTTTTTCTTGCGATTTATATAAAACGAGACTGGTTTTATTGTTATTTTTGTAATATGTAAGTGAATCTGGGGTTGCAAAAAATTTACATTTATATTTGTTTTTTTTCATATGAACTGTATAATTAAATAAACAAATGGTATAAAAATATGTATGGAAGCCTTGTAGAATAATAAAGTTATAAACATAAAATATTAAATTATTGAAAAAAAATAGCTATGATAACTATTGTGAATTGTTAAGTCACAATAAATACTAATTATACTTAAATATACGTGCGCAAAGTTTATCGCCCCCTCCCCTCAAGACCAATATATTTTGTAGTAATTTTTAAATATATGTTAATATATATTTGCAAATTAGTTTTCCAGATTTCCAAATCGTTAACCAGTCTCCTATTATACACTAAGATCGGGGAGGTGCCGATTTTTGCTTTTTAGATACACGGACTTTAAAATGGTATCATAAGAACAGACTTTATGAAGCTGACACCTAATTTAAAAATTTAATTTTCTTTTATTTAAAATATATTTTAAGACATTTTATTAGAAAAAATAATGAAATGAAGTTTGTCGTTTGTGATTAAAGAAAATAGTAAAATATAAAACATCAATTGATATTCATATTACTTTACAAATATATATAGAGGTACATATAAGATAAATAATAATAACATTATAGTAAGTTATCTAGATATCTGACTATCTGAGTTCAAGAATTGTTTTTTTTTTTAAATTGAGAATGAATATTGATTAAGTTGAATGGTCTCTACTTCTTCTCTAGACCATTTTCTTTTTAGCCTATGGATTTTATCGGCTAGGTCGAAAAAGAATACTATTGATATAATAAGATTTGAATAATGATGTAGTTTTTTTTTTTAATCGTTTTTAAAGTGTAGATACTTGATCAGGGATGGTCATTATGAAGGGTTTGATCACTAACATTATACCATGGAGTATTGGTTATTGTTCAGATGGATATTGACTGAAAAGATTGCATAACTTTTATATTTGAGTTTTTGGATGCTTCTTAGCTCTCAAAAGTCGGATTCAATCAAAAACCAAAGAGAACATGAAGTACTTTGTAAATAAGTAAAACTCGGTTTTAAAGCTTAAATAAGAGTTTACAAAATTTAAAATCATATTATAAATATTTAAAAATTATTATTATTTTTTTAAATGACTACATCGTTTTTAAATAAATTAGTGCTTGGGGAGAGGTTTTGCACAACTTCGTGTGCGTATGAAGTACAATTGTAATATAATTTACTTAGTTATATGTTTAGATGCTCGTAGTGTTCGTACCTACTTCTTAATCACAATAAATTATATTAAGTTTGATTATTTTTCAAGGTTTTTTTTTTATTTTTAACGTCATAACAACAGAAGTATTATTGGTTCGTAAAATTTTTGTTATGAATAATAAAAATAAAAAATATATCGATAAAAAAACAGTTACGAATAATATCGATTGTAATAATATGCAGCATATATGTTGTATAATTTTAAATATTAATAAGACAATACGGCAACTACACAATAAACTTGAAAATTAAATCATATTTTTATTTTTTTGAATCAATATAAAACAAGATATATAACTAATTAATGAAATACGATTTAAAAAATAAAAAAATAATATATTTATCTATTTTAAATATGGTGAATAAAAGTTAAAAGTTAAATAAATGATATCAACTTGACTTAACTTAAAATAAATTGTTTGACTCAACGCTGATTGGATAGGCTGATTCACATAAAGAAGGGGAGTTAATTGCCCATTTGTCCACCCTTAAGTCCACTTTTGTCGCTACCATGTAGGTACAACAGTAACAGTATACTGAATACAAATTTTGATAGACTATTGAGAGTTTCACCATCAATTACTCAAGTCAGACGATACCGTCAATGCTCGGCCGTGCATGAAATTAAAGTAATTCGAAGGGAATTTCCAAAAACAACATTAGAAGTGATATCCTAAAAGGATTCCGATTTTAAATTGGACATGATAATATATATATATTGATTTTCTGTACGAACTAAGAGCACGTCTCAATGGCTTTAAAATGATGTGTTATTTTCGATAAGTATGTTATCGATAAGTTTAAATGTACTACATTTAATCGATTAGGTAAGGAGTATATATTATAAATATATTATAATATAATATATTATAAATATATTATAATATAATATATTATAAATTATGTTTAGACAACTACAAAACATCAAATATAACATCCATTATATTCTGGATAAATTTAAAAATAGGTAAATTATAGGTCAACGCTAAATTCATAATCATATTTAAATGATTAATAATATATGTGTTTACATTGGATTTTAAATAGAAAACAAACCCAAACGTCTGTTAAATTCAGTAACTCAAAGTTAAATCTTCAATCAAAATTAGCGAAACGAAACAAGGATATATAAAGGTTAGAAGACTTTTTAATATTTTACTATGCAGTATATATATTGGTAGAAACTTTTATGTTTCTGAATTGATATTATTTTTATTATTACTTTGGAGCATGAAAAATATATATAAGTACTGTTATGTAGTCGTAGCAGGTCGCAGGTGTATCCTATCGAAATAATTAATAATAATAACAATTATCAGATGATTCCTGAATTTTTTAAGTACGGTAAAATACGTGGGGTGAAAACGCCATAAGCACACACGATATTTATTTTAAGGTGTTATTTGTTGTTTTAGGACACCACAAACTGTCCAATAAAAACACTTGAAATGTTATGGGCTTTAGTCGGTTTTAAAAGATTATGGAAAAAATATCTACTCATGACCTTCCTCCCCTCATACTCTAAACTAAACAAATATACAATGGCATGGGCATCATAAAGGTAGGTAGAAAAAGGTACCTGAGTTCGATCAAAATTCATGGCACGGATACAAACAAAAATTTAACCATTTTAAAATAATTTTATTTAAATCTATAAATAACAGTTTGAAATTATATCAAACTCCGCGGCCGTAAGCCTACGATTGGTTGTACTTGTACATTTGCCATAATATGATGAATAGTATTAGACTTACGAGTGATTGATTTAGTCATTCAATAATAAACAGGGTGGATGCGGATTGTTTCTTAAGGTTTTTAATGTAATTATAGCGTATGACATTGTAGTTTCGAATGACTGTAAATTGAGAAAAATGATAGGTATATAATTCAGTTAATTGAAGTGTTAAATAGATAAATAAATAAATTGTAATTTAATATTATACAAAAATAGTTAACAGTTTATAGTGATAATACACTCTCAAATTTCAATACATATATATATATGTAATAACATTTATCCATTAACATTTATGTACAATTTATAGCAAAAATAATATAATTATATACGATTGACCATTGAAAAATAATTTAAACGAAAAACCGGGGAAGACATTCTGCTGAATAGAAGGCTTCGATTGTACATCATAAATGAGTAAGCCACTCTAATGAATGTGTTTAATTTGAATTTGAATTCTGAACGGATACGGTGTGTCAGCATCTATTTCTAACGATATTATATACGATTTATAATTTATTCATATTGGTCTTAAAACTTTAATTTTCTATTAGAATAACGTATGTTTAATTAATTTTGTCTTAAAACATCAGGTGTATTATATTATTATTAGTATACTCTTGTTTAGTATTTACAATATAATAATCGTATATTTTTTAAATCAAATGGATTCACAAGAAAAATAAATTTAACAAAATAATTTTTTCCCAATATTGTGTTTATAATATTATAGTGTTAAAGTTGTAGAAGTATTTCAGCATTAAATCAGTAAATTAGTATTATATCGACTGAGACTTATTCTTGATTTCGTTATAAAATTATATTTTAACTTTTTTATTTATAAAATAGTATTTCTGCTGTTTGGAATATTTGTCTCGTTTTCTGGCCGAATTCAATAGAAGATTTGGATTTTGATGCGAATAAAATGTAAAAAAAATAAATAAAAATGTCCACCCCTGTAAATCACGTACACAAAGTGCAACCGAACAAAAAGATAAGGTCGTCGTGCAAAAAAGAGACAAACTAGACCGGCGTTTGGCCAAGCACAAAAACGGATTCGCAATCAACGTCAACGCACACGGATGAAAGGACATGTTATTTCATTACACGTAAAAATCCTTCCTCTTCTACAAAGATGTCTTCCTGTCGACCAACGAAGTACCATGGTTTACATTGGATATGTAGCAGCGTGTACACCACGCGCAATCAGTGTTGAGTTACGCTGGTTCGAAAAAATCGAAATACAAAAATGGCATTCATTTTATTTTCCATTCGTACTAGTCATAAATAATATTATTAATGATAAATATTGAAAAAAAATGGTCCCAAGTGAAATATGCAAATAATATTATAATAAAAGAGTAGAGTAGATACATGACAAATTGACAACTGACAAGTACTTAAAATGTAAATGAGCAATTTTCTATAGTTAAAACTAAAAAAATCAAATTAATATAATTTAATAATAATAATAAAATATAATATAATATATAGCAATTAAAATATAGATAACAGTTATTATTACAGGTTTCTATTATCGTGGCACGAAATAGACTCGCGTTTCGTGTACATTTTGTAATATATATATTATAATACTAAATTTGAAACGCGATGACAACGACCAAATTTCGAAAATGATTTTGAACGGAATCCGTACTTGCCGAAATTTCTTCAGAAACGTTCGTTCTTTGTTGCTGTAATTTTGTCTAGTAACAACTATTAAGAAAATTAAAAAATGACGTTTAAACTGTTTAAAGTGTTATAATATTACTGTATCTTGATTTTCGATCTTCTGGAGTGCTAAATGAAAAACAGTTTGGACGATCACCAAAACGTGTATGAAATAATAAAAATAATAATGTAATAAAAAAAAATGTAGTTTTAAAATAGGTATATTTCTTTTAATAAACTCAATATATGGTAATTGAAAAAAAAAATTGCAACTATTTACAGTTTTATAAAAATGAAATGATTATATTTTAAATGTTCATAGAAGACTATACGAGATAAAATAAAGTATATAAATGTATAATATAATTATTATTATTAGTTTTTTAAATGGTTTATGCATATACAATAAACAAATAAGCCTTTACAGTTTTAATATTTTAAGGTTAGGTCTACCTCTACCTATGATTTCAAGAATTAGGTATACATTAATATTATACCGTGAATCGTGATAATATCGTGTTCGCTGTTATTATATACCTAGTAATTCTGTTATAAAATATATAAATATTCGTTAGATATCTCGAAAAGTATTAAATTTTTTGAAAATACATTTTTACATACTTATAATGGTTTACATAACAACATAATTATATTTTTATTGTTATTACGTTTACTTTTTTATTTTTTTGAACATGACAGTATACATTTTTAATAATATTATAAGTGTATAAATTATAACTGACAATATTTCAATATATAAAAATTAAATTTAAAATGATAATAGTTACTCAATAATAAGTGATAAGTAGGGACCGGATTTATATGTACAAAAATATCACTGATAAGTTTAGTATGTATATATTAAAATTAGCAGAGTTGTAAACCATCATTTTTCGGGTAACCCCTGAGCCATATTCCACTTGGTTCATATAAACATTTAATACTTATAAATTATAAGTTATAACAATCATAAGTCATAACTAACTAACTTAATAACACATTTTCATTCATCGAATTATTTAAAAAAAAAATTGTTTCTTAATACTAATGTATGATGACAATGATGTGTACCTATTGCTGTCATTCAATAAAAAAATTTTTTAAATAATAACGATAGCAAATTGTATTAAAAAATTTTGTTTTGAATCACTCTGTAGTGTAATATGTTAAAGTACATAATATTGTACCATTTATACCAATATTGTATTACATTTATGTCATAAACTGTATGAGGAATCCTTATTTTTATGAAAAGACTATGTTCTATACAATAGGGCATCATGTTTGGAATTTGTTATATTTTTATCCCATCTGCAGCCAGCTTAACGTATCATATAAGTCAGTAAACGGTTAGTCCTTTTAGAAACCACTTATTACAATATACCCTAACAGGTACAATATTATCGTTGAGTTGAATTATTTTGTAATTCATATTTTGTATTATATATTTAGATAGCTATGCCAATTAAACCAACATCAAAGGGAACAATAAGGGTAGTTTCTAAAAATCCAAACTGATGGGAGAGAAAAATAAAAAATTCCATACGATCAAAAAGGCTGCTTTGTCTAAAAAAAAGGCCAAGTCTTAGCCCTTAGGGTTTTCATATGTCTGATTTGCCAGGACTACATCGGTTTTAAATATAATAGCGTCCTGTTGTCCCGAATAAAGTGTATATGCTATATGGACAAACAATGTTACCGGAATTAAGCTTTAATAATTTTCATGTTGACATTATTATAATTATTATAAAAATATAAAACATATTAAGTAATATTAGATATATGGATCTAGTATTTATTAAACTTGACCATTTTTAAAAATTGAAAATACCGACGGATTAGTATCAATCACTAATATTTATTCCAAATATCATGTTCGGAATAGGTAACTATGCATAATTATTGAAAAAAATTGGAAACGAGCATGCTCGGTCAATAATAATCTTGCAGTATAGTATGTATGATATTATTGTGGTGGTTTTACGAGCGATTTATAGCAGTCGTGGTCGTCGGCAACTCGATCTGGCTTTTTTTTTTCGCATTTTACGGTATAGTTGTCCAAATAGAATATCCCGCGCGGACTGATGTGCGCTACCACAACACGTTAGTCATAATAATGCGAGTAGATTACCGCTGTCCATACACGATAAACATACAGTAATATAATATATTATAACATATATACTATATACACATCACACATCGTATATTTATGTTATACGACTCGCGCAGTATAACGTGCTCGTGCGCGCACACACACACCTCTCTCTCGTATTTGGCAGGCATTTTTTTTACGACGTCGTTAAACTTCAAGTATTTGTCACAGTACAATAATAATGTATGCGGGTGCGCGCGCGGGGATATACGAGAAGCGACCGTTGGCGGGCAGGCAGGCAGGCAGGTACTGCGCTTTTCATTTTGACGAGACCCTTATTGCCGGTAAGTACACTCTGGACGGTAAAAACGAGCGCGACGCAAATTGTGTTTTCGCACACACGCGGGCCACTTGGTTATTCGAGTCGACTCTTGCAGTGTCTTAACCTTTTAACCCTTTATCGCGTAATGTGTATATATATACATACTGCGACGTGTGTTTTCCGTACACATTCTGGCGGTAAAGTGACGGAAAACCCGAGTGTGTACGCGTGTTGCTCGCGTGAAAAATATAATAATATAGATTGTATAACATAATATTATACGCTCTACCCGAAACGCGGGGAATGTTCGCGTATAATAGTCGTCTACTACAACTACTGTTATTCGCAGTACGAATATTCGCCGCCCTTATAATATATAGTATAGTATAGACAGCATAGTAAGTAATAACCAATGGCTAATATCACTATACCAGGGGCGTGCGCAGCAAAAAGTTTTGGGAGGTGTTTTTGAAAATCAGTTATTGAAAAGTAGAACTTTTTTTAATAAATGCACAAAAAAAAATGTATGAAAATTAGGTATACTTAAAATACTTTTTTTTAATACAAACATTGATATAACAAATTAACATTAAAATTGAATAAGTAAATAACCATGCAAAAACCCAAGTATTTCGGGGGGGGGGGGTGTTTGAACACCCAAAACACCCCCCTGCAGTGTACGTCCCTGGCTAATACACACACACACGTCTTAGCGCGGTCTACGCGAAATAATCGGTCGATGAAACTAGGCCGTCATAGGATTGTCACACTTTATTTCACCTACGCTGGGGCGTATATTTTTGTATAGTTTATTTTCGTGGAAAAATCTTATCACTCCTCTGTGGCCCCAACCGTTATAGTTTGTCCTGCAGTTTAAACATCTTATTTTTCGTATAACTGGAACATCACACGTTATAATACTACGATCACCGTTCTACGACATACGTCTTTTAGGTAAAAAATAACTCGATTTTACGCGTATAAAAAATCACCAATCCGAGACAATAATTTCACAATAGATTTAATTGTTCGATCCAGTATAGGTAGGTGATCAACTCGATTATTTTATGATTTGTAAAAACAATATTGCTTTTCTATAAGAAATGTTTATATTAAGGACGACTACCATACTCGGGTACATAAAATAAAATATTATAAAAAAATTATCCACAACAATAATTTACAGAGAAGTGGGAGCGGGATTCTCATGTGAAAAATAGAAGTTTGTATATTGTCACAAAATACTCCTTATTGAAAATATGGTACTCGTATAATTATATTTCAAAATTTCAAAAAATCAAATAAATTTAAATTATAGAAACAAAACAGGAGTGAGTATGCTTTGATGGCGATTCACTCTGTACACAACTATATGCCTATCGGCGCGCGGCAGTGGCACTACGATCGTGTAATAATAATATATTATAATCATCATTTAGATTTGTACCGGTGACACGTATATAATAATATTATAGCCGTCGTCGTTATTACACTCGTAATAAAAAACCTTTTAAGTCCTGTACGAGCGAATTTTTAAATGCTCTTTATTATTATGATTATAATAATAATATAGTTGCATTTCCGGATTTTAATCCGGATGGTCTAACGCGGCGTGTACGCGGTGTAAATTATTATCATTTGGCACGGTTTGTTTTTACGTCGCGCGCCGCAGCCCGTTTGTGTACCTATATTATAATATTATTATATTTGTTTTTCGTTAGACAAAACGGTTTGTTCTGTTTAAGTGCACTGTGCGTATTATAATATTAACGGTAGGTATATGGTGTTCTAGCGATAATTCACGGTGGCGCTCGAAAACGACTCGGCGAATGATAATTTTATTTTCCGTCATCTCAAAAAATAAAAATCGCGAGAACGTCGCAAATCCGCACACGCTCGTGTTCTCCCCGACACCGGACAGCAAAACTTGTGCATAATAAGTCGTCGATTCACTGCGTCAAAGACCCATGTAATTTATATTAAAATATAATATTGTCATCGACATGGATATAACGTATGGCCCGATCTGCATTTATGATTTCGTTAGTGTCGACCGACGAAAATCATGTGTGTGGTTAACGTTTAAAAAGATTATAATATTATAATATATAATTTAAAATTCGTGATAATATTCTTATACGTCATATTCATCAAATTTGTCAATATATGTTGGCACTTCGTATATGGCGGGTCGATATAACAATAATTAAAAAAAAAATATTAATACCTTCGCGTTTTAAATAAAGTTAAACAAAATTAATCATCGCGGACAATGATTGATTTTTTGATTATGGGCTATCATTAATTATTATTCATCAAATCATATTTTCATAGTAGAGTTTTATTTATTTTAACATCATAAACTTTAATCCTTCATTAAAGTATTGAAAAATTCAACCAGAATAATCTATCAATATTAAATCATTATTTCAGATGTAGGTAATAAGTTTACGAGTTTTAATCGTACATTCTTTTACCCATTACCGTATTTTTAATAAATTTTGATATCACTACGATATCGGCACGTCTGCCGATCGATTTCCTACAATGTACTCATTTTCCATGAGTATTTATCGCGGTAGGAACGGAACAATTTTGTTATTATGCTACTATTTTCCTAAAATTTTTTCAAGCTTTTGTCGGTATAACAATGTTAAAGACCGATTTCATTATGTCTTAAAAATACAAATATTCTACGGATATCATATTTACTTGATTTAATTTATACGTATAATTTTGCTTGAAAGCATTTTATATGTGTATTAAACAAAGTTTACTCTACAAATGTAAAAATAAATTGTCTGGATTTGATAGAGACTTCAAATTTGCTTAAGATTGGTGTTGCATTAACTATTTTTGTAACTTTTTAAAGACTTATGAACTCGAAGTTTTCTTATCTCAATAGCATAAAATGTACTTTGGCTTTTATCCCAACATCGTTCAAAAATAAATGTAAAGCTTCATAATTTACCGCGGCAAAAGAGATGTTTAAACCAAAGTTTTTTTTTCAATTCTTGTAATTTTACCCCTTAACTTAGAATTAACAGTTATTATTCATATACTCTGTAAACTGTATATAAATAATATACTTGGTATTTTACGTTTATATATTATATTTATGTGCATAGACACACATAAGTACAAAATACATAAACATCTTAAAGTTGGTCACTTAATTCATGTAAGCTCCTAATTGGTTTTAAGGCAATTTATTTTATCATTTACGAAGGATCCAATAGTTCTCACGGGCTATCCAATTCACCAAACATGGTCAGAAAATACCTTAATGTTTGTTAAAAACAGTTTAATTCAAGTGTTCCTATATAAGACCTTTTACCCATCATTAACTTTTATTGCAGTTCACCTATGGTTTTTGACTGGCTAGTGGCTACTTCCACTATTATTTGAAGTTGAAATGGAATTTGAAGTTATTTGGTGCACATGCGATTCCCGTAATGACCATAATGGGCGTTAGTCTTTGGCGAAAGTCAAGTCCATTGCGCTTATATGTATCCCGTGCGTGGACCTATAAAAAAAAAAATGATACTAAAAACTCAAGTTAATATAACAGCGTAAACTTAATGACTAGTGAAATATGATGAAAATTACATTTTATTTTCACTTATATATATTGGATTATGAACAAATTATGAGAACCCTTGTACTATATTTTCAAGCTTTAAGTATAAAACCAAAAAAATAAAAACACAAACATTTTGTAATTATTTAGTAATTTAATATTTAGTTCGAATAAAAACTAAATTGAATCGAACATACTTATACCAGCTCAAAAGGAATCATTAAAAATTATATTAAATTTAGAAAATGTTTATCATGATGGTTCGATTTAAAATTACAACGAGAAAACAAAATAGATTTTGTTAAAAACTGGTTTTGTGTTCAAAAAATAATAATTATTATTGTATATTGGAGTATAATACTCATCATGAAAAATGTCTACTAACACAACATTTTTTTTTTATGTACTGCAATATCAATTATTTGTGTTGGTGGTAACTAAGGTCTGAATAAGTAATTAATTATTGTTAAACAATTTTATTATCATAAATATAATATGTACCAAATGATTCAGTGATTTAATAAAAATGATTTTATTTTTTAATTTAAATAAATTCATGATCATATCTATATTATATTCATCTATATGGGTTAAATTAAAAAAAAAAATTAACTTATCTGTAGAAGTTAATTGTTTTATAATCAAAACAATTTCGAACAGAAAACTTGAAACGAGAAATCAAAAGAAAAGTATAAAACTTGTGGTGTGCATTTGAATCAAAATTCTATGGTAATTGCTAATTTGCCTTGTCTTGTAAACTGACTTTTAGACGTCAAAGATACATTATATTAAAAATGATGCGAAATAAATAACTAATAGGGCAAAGGCAAATCGAAAATATGTAAATATAATAAGCTATATTACATTTAGAATCATAATAATAAGTATTATAATAGAAAACCATTGTGCGATAAATTAAAATAATTTCTTCAAAATATTTATCTCTAACATAATATTTATTTATTGCTTCTATTCAATATTCATGAACTATTTGAACGTCAGTGTTCTGTGCTTAAACAATAAGTATGAACTTAATAAAAACATATATCGCTATTTTTAACTATGACTTTGAACTTTTTTAAGTTACAACAACTTTTCGACGTAAATTCATAATTTTGTAAATGCATAATATTTTTATTACTT
The DNA here is from genome assembly GCF_020882245.1 of Rhopalosiphum padi. NCBI lineage: Eukaryota > Metazoa > Arthropoda > Insecta > Hemiptera > Aphididae > Rhopalosiphum > Rhopalosiphum padi. The sequence continues at coordinate 44,369,817 of NC_083597.1, forward strand.
TAAATCGAAATAAAACAATTTTCTAAGAATTGAAGAATAGAATATCTCATAAAAATGAATTCGCCACATATTATATTTGCATGTAAAGTTGTTATCCAATACAATGAATGTTGGTATCGACTTACAGCCTATAAAATCTAGAAGGTTTTTTGTATTCAGCGTAAGTCAACACTTTATTTAAAACGTATATTACTTGATTACGAAATATTTTCTGATATTAATTTTTTTTTTTTTTGGGGGGGGGGGGGGGGGTTCACTTTCCTTTATATTATAATAATATGTTTACTTAATTATTTTACAAAACCCACTAAACAGCATAAGCAAAATCGAAATAAAAAAATGGCATTATAAAATAAGTTATGTACATATAATATGAGTATAGTGTTTTAACAAACTATTCAAATATAATTTCAATTTCAAAACTATATTAACTAAGTTATTTCGTTATTTGCTTTAAAATTATGAGAAAAAAGTTTAAATTTACGAATAAAATTACTAATTTAATACTGCTTATTTTCAGTATGATTCACAACAAACATATTATACTTAATAGAAGTAATATAAGTATTTATCTTGGATATAATATTATTAAATTAAAAATGTTATATTGTACTTTTATTGTTTATAAATTATGAACATTTTTGAATAACAATAAAAGTAGATTCTTTTATTGACCTTTATCTAAATATTAAAGCTCAGGCACTGAGCGCAAATCCTTTTTAAGTATTCCTTTAAACTATAGTATTTATAAACTGAGTAGATGACATGAACATACAAACATTTATGTATTTTTAATTTCAAAGATTAATGTGAGTATAAATATAATGAACTTATAAGTAAAAATAATTTCCCTTAAAAAAAAAAAAAATACTTAAAAGGGTCGTATATTAAATTATATTATTTTGAAAAAATGTCCAACTATATATAATATGAAACGTTTAAAAAATATAATTTATATAAAATGGTTTTATATAATATAATTGTATATTATGTACCTAGAAATTTGTTAATTAAATTTTTATAAACATAATTTTTATTAAAAGGTATATTACATACCTAAGATGTAATATAAAATAAGTAGGTATTTAATTTTTTAAATTAGTAAATATTAAATACAAATATTATATTTATTTTTAGCAAAATGAATTTATGATATCATCATAATTTTTTAGAGTGGACATCACCATATTGAGATTTCTCAAAATTTGTAAAACGTTTACACATCAATATTTAACCTGAGTGATTTATCAATTCTTACGATTAATAATTATAACATCAATGAACTATGTTTATACATATTTCATAATTTATGTAAATATTTTATTTTATTGTTATAAGTCTTATTTTTAATCATGTATGTACCTAGGCATTTTTCTTTTTTTTTTTTAGAAAAAAAAGACATTTTGAACTTTTTTCCATTAAAAACTTTCAAGTAACAAAAAAAAAAAATGCATAAAACAACAACGATATTTCAAATTTAATATTACGAAGGAGGAACATATTTTAATTATTTATACAAACAAGTTGAGACATTTGTGGTTTACCACCACATTTAATTGTGGTCAAAAAATGAACTTTATGCATATAAAAAATGTTAGTGAATAAAAATGAAATTAATTTACTACAACAACTGTGAATAAAATATTACATTGGGATTTGGATTTTCAGATTCTAAACTTTCGAATGCTTTCCAACAAGGTGCAATACATTCACCGCGCACGTCTGTCCATCGTGACTTTCGTTGCCGTACACTGTTATTGTGGATTTTATTAAACAATTTATTGAACGATTTATTCGGCTGCTCCGTTGCACACTATTTAATGGCATTCGTGTTAAAATATAATATGGCTGGTGGGTTACAGTAGAGACCAAACGATGATCGTCTGATCCCAATCGAAATGTTTTAATGGTCGTACACCGCTCAGGTACTTTGGACGAGAATTACACGAACCATAAACAACCCGTTTCGGTATACCGTAGTCAATATCATATGTATATAATAGATAATATAATAACTGTAGTACATTCGGTTGGGCAATAACAATCGGTAGATAAGATAATAACGCTGTGTTTCGGTGCTATACCTATACTTGATTTCACTGGGTAAACAATTTCACCGGTTTTCCGTTTAGGCGTCACAGGTGTGCCGCAGTGCACCGGCAACGTTTAAACGGTTTGTATATTTTAATTATGTGGACACAAATATTATGTGAGTTGACGCTATAAGAAAATAATGGTGATCATACATGACGTATAGCTGAACGGATGTTTGGGACCTATGCACATTTTTTTAAACAACTTTTAAGGAGAAACATAAAACTGTTTTGCTCTTAATTAATTTGTGTTTAAAGACCCATCATCATAATTTATTTTTTAAAAAGCATTTTACAAATTAAATGAAAAAAAAATATTTTACATTTTTTTTTTTTATAATTAACCAAAAACTATCAGTGTTGTATATTATAATGCTTAACAATAATATCATACTTTATTATAATTAGAATGTCTGTTACAATAAATTATTATTAAACGCGATTTTAAATTTGTTATATATTTGTTTCTCCTAATATTATGTTAAATATATACATACGTAGATCCCTTTCATTTACAAATATCCATAATATGTAACACGAGTTTATCAATAATGTATATAATATTATGTTAATTACGAATCTAGGTCAAAACTCAAAATATTTTATACTGAAGTCTAAAATATCTAGGATTCAAATAAATAACAGATATGGAAAATATTCTAATTAAAAAAATTGAAAATAGCTTTTTAGGAAAAAAAAATAATAATATTATTATTATTATAATTATGTACTTAGAATTAAGGAATTCATCGTGTTTATAAAATGTGATTTAAAAACGAAGAGTTTTATTACTGATAATATTGATAAGTATACACCTATGTTCTTCAAGTAAACTGGCCATTTAAGATATATTTTATCCTATTCACATAGGTTATTCTAATCCTGGATATTCCCCCAATACCGTTAATTACATCGTATCTCTCTGCAGCGCGTCGCTATGAATAATTCAAAGTAATCGCGTCCAAACAAAAAGAATACGACGAATAGCACTTTTCGGCACGACGCGGGCAACACGCACATATATAAAAACATTAATAATTTACGACGAAACCGTTTGCCCTGCAAATACGCGATACTCGGGTCCGTTTCAACTGCAAAATATATAATATATTATATAGTGTCATATATACACCCGTTCGGGGCTATTATATTTTAATAATCGAACGGCTCTCCTCCTCCCCCCCCCCCCCCGACGAAAACGTAAAACGAAAAACCTATCCTCCTCGGCGGCGGGGAAGGGAAGGGGGGGGACGGGGTTGAGACGGGCCAAAAAAAAAACCACCATCCACGCTCAAGTGACTGGGTACACATAAACGTGCGAGCACGTGACCGAACGGCACGCGCGTAATACATAGGTAAACGTATATAATTTACGCCTTACGCACCGCCGTGGACATAAGTTTCGGGCGATTTTCGATTTAGCCACCGCCGCGGCGGTCGTATAACGGTGGACCGGGACCGGTGGCGGTGGCGTCGGCGGCGGTGGCGGTCGCCGCGGAGTTGTACTGGGGAGGTGATGGTGTATATGCACTGAAGTAGTAGTAGGTGGATGGGGCGGCGGCGGCGGCGGCGGGGACCACCGAAAGGGCGAATTTGATGCTGCGGCGCTTACGCGGTGCGCGTGGTCTCCGGTGTGCCAGTCGATCGCGGGCGTCCGTCGGGTTCCGTCTCGTCTCGTTTCGTCGCAGCACAGTCGTGTCTTCGTCGCCGTTTTCGCCGCGTCCTACGACGTACCCCATACGATATATAGTACACGGCATAATATTATATTATATCGCGATAAACGTGCGGACCGCATAAACCCGATACCGCGACCGCGTTTAGGTCGGATTTCCAACTCTATCGTCGCGGATTATTAATTTTCGGGTGTCGCCGTGTTTTTCTCTCTCTCACTTTTTACTATCGCGTAAACATAACAAATCGTAGTAGTATAATACTATAAATATTATATTCCTGCCGGTCACGTGCGCAGTGTGTGTTTGTGCGCGGTGCGAGCCTATAAAGTTACCGTAGTGGTGTCATCGAGTCAAACGTCGTCGACAACTGGGACCGATTGTCGTATAGCTAGGCCGCACGAGAGGCGAGCAAAAGCGTCCCGAACGTATTTGCCGCCTAACAGGCGAACGGCGCTTCCATCCGCTGACCGGTAAGAGCAGTTGTGCAGCGCGTTACAAGTGGTCATCGATCCGACGCGCTCTACGACCAAAATATGATTATCATTATTAAAATTACTCGGACTCTCTAAAGTTGATAATATCGACAAAAAATAAGATAGTAAATAAGAATTATTATGATATAAAATAATTATTTATTCGCATAAATTATACCCATTTATAATACGTTTCAAGTTTAAAAAAAAATGTCAGTGAAATATAACGTGAAATAAAACTTAATACATAGGTATTAATAAATAATAATACGAATGTTCAAAAATATCTACTGAATATTATCATGCGTGGTGCGTACATGATACAGCCTGATTTAATTAAACAATTACGTGCCCGAGTGCTGTTGAAATATTATTTTTCAAACTAACGTTGGTTTATCAAAATTGAATGAAAACTTTTACGTTTCATCTGGTTTAGTCGTGCTTTGAGTGTATGTTACATGATAAATTAAATATCGATTTTTCTCACGTTTCGGTTTTGCATAAAATAAAAATATAAAAAATAAGCGCTTACGAAATCAAAAATTTAGAAATTATACATTTTTAGAAAAAAACGAATATAGGTACGTGCACGATTTTGCAAGAAGAGAGTCACATATTAACAAATGTCATCAACATCTGGGCCCTAATTATAATATTATCTAAGTGTACACTTCACCGTATGTTTGTACGCTTACGTTATTTTATTTTTTGCTCACATTGCCGTTTGCCGTATACTTGGATTGTCATAATGAGGAGTTTCAGGCAGCGCAATAGTGCATATTTGTTTTACAATGATATGTATATTTTTATTTTTATTTTTTTAATTTAAAATTTAAACTATAGAATAATCACTATTATAAGACAAAAGGGAGTGTTGCAAAGTTTGTAAATATCGTGTAGACCGAATAAAAATTGAATACAGGTAAATGTTTATTGACAGTTTCCGGAAAAAAAAAATGATATTTATAGAACAGAATTCATATTTAAAAATATCGATTTAAATTATTAAGTAATAGTTTATAAAATAATAATCTTATAGTGACTCGAAATGTCACCCTATTGATTGTTTATTTGTTTATATGGACTTATTCTATAGACATGGAAATAATATCCCAGTAGGTAATAACACATAACTAACAAATCTCGTGTGTCAAGGTTGTTCCAACGTTTTTCTCATAAGCTTTATTCGCTTGCCAATATCGTAATATATCGATTCACCAAAGCACAAAGGTATGAATGATTTTAACGACGATAAAAAACTTTCTTTTTTATTTATCCGTCCGTTGTAATCCATAACTTATAATTAAAAATAATGGCATAATATTTGTGTGAGTATATCATATTGTTTTTTCCGAAAAAATTTGATTAGAATGCATTACACTATAAATACAACGATACTAATTTAAAAATTGTCATTAAATGAAAAATAAGAGTACAAATTATTTTACATTTTATAGTGTTATCACACTTCATATATATATATGTGTGTGTGTGACAGTTGAAAAAAATTTAAACAAACGATTAAATGTACACTAGTTATTATTAATTAAATACTCCATGAAAACATAACCATATTACATATTTTATTGGATATAGTATAACGACTTAATTGAGTTAACATAATTTGAGTTTATTTCGTAGAATGTTAATATTTAATTTGTGTATAATAGTGAGTAGTTAAAGTATATGATAAAAAAATCTAACTTTAACCGTTATTAACAGAGTAATTAACTAGTTTATTATTATTTTGTACAAATAAAATATTTATATTATAAACAGATATTAATATTTTTATTTCAATGTGAAAATGGCATACATTATTCTAGTTATTATTCTTATTTTCATTACTTAATTGGGTTATTTTTTAGAAGCGTAATTTTTCATACTATGTCTAAAAAATATCATAAATCATTTCGTATTAATTTAATTATTTAATAAATTATGTTGGAGGTATGATGTTGGATTGTTTCGTTAACATTTATAAAAATGAAAAAAAATCATTAAAAATAATATTAATGGAAATATTAGGTACCTAAGTAGTAAGTTACTGTAATGGATGTTTTAAAGTTTGAAGCTAACAATATAAATCATTGTATATCAAGTAAATATATTTAAAATAATATAGATGTTCTGTGTAAAATTATAATTTTAGCTATAAATGAAGATTACTAAAACTTAAGTATTTTTTATAATATATTTTTATTTATTTAAACTATGATACTTATACTTTGATATCTATTTTTCTACAAAAAAAGAAATAATAAAAAATGTACTATAAGATTATTGATTATTCCGCAATAATTTTCTCACTAACTTCACTCTGAATCGATGAGAATTTAATTTTTTTTAATACATTTTAATTCTATATATTTGTTTAGCTTCAACAGAAAAAAAAACATGTTACAAATTAATATTGTATAATGAAATATAATTTGGTAAATAATACTAATAAAAATATATACATTATACACTTTAGTAAGATTGTTTAGTAAATACTTACAACTTGTAAATAATTTGAGATGCTGAATGATGATAATAAATTATTTCTAGGTTTTCAATACTAATTTAATAAATATCCTTCGTTTTAATTATAAAAATTAATATTTTTTTCAGTTAACCACAAATATTAAAAATTATGATATTTATTTATTATCAGTGATATTTATTAAATAACAAAATATTCGCTACATGACTTACTTGTTGACGTTTCAAAGAATCTGTTCTAATAATACCTACTTATAATTTATATTTTTTCAGAGGTTACAATAAAAATCATCAATAAATATTACTATATATAATATACATAATAAAAATAAAACAACACGTTTCTCTTAAAATTAACAACGCGAGAAATGTTACAATAGTTTCTGAATAAAAGAATAACAGAATAATAGAGTATACAAATATTGTAACGTATAAAATTATTATAATTTCTAGAGTTTAGATAAATAAGCTAAAAAAAGACGTAAAACACTTTTTAGGATGATATCCATACATTATCTATATATTGTAAAGTGTATACTCTCTTCAGTTAATATGAATTTAATACGAGTTGAAATTTGATATCGTCACCAGTTAAAATAATAAATTATAGTTTTTATAATTTTTATTTGAAATTCAAACCCTTAAAATGATTTAAATTGTGTTTAATTAATTTACGAGTGTTTTCCAAAAAAATTAATAATGAATTCTGATTAAAAACAAAAAAACTTGATGTAGGTACCTTATTAATACAACGAAATATAATTGAAAAAATATTTGGCCATGGAGAATTTTTTAGCTAATGCAGCGACGGACTGTATAATTGATATTTATTTTTTTCACAAAGGTTGTTCAAATATTTTATTTTTATAATTTACTACGTCGAAAAAACGTTGGGTTTTCGAGAGGATGGCAGATGTCAATAATCTGTAGGGTAGGTAAAACCGTGTAACACAAAGATAAAAAAAAAAAATACATTTACCGATTGGTTTTTTTTTCACAGTAAAAAGACATTAAAATATTACAATTCGTATATTTCTAGTTGTTTACAATTTTAATTTCATATTCATGGTATTTATTTTTGTGATTTTTGATTGCCATTTCTATGAATTGGCCATTAGTAATTCAAAACATTTACTATAACAGTATCTACATAATATACACTATATTATATTATAAAATCATTTTTCAATAAATATAGTATTATAATTTAATATAATATAATATTATTTATTATTTTGTGTTATTATTATTTTATTTTTATATTTTTTCTTATTAATATTTTAATAAATTGCAAAAAAAATTGTTGATTTTCATTACAAACTTACATTTGTGTATAATACTGACGTCTGACATATAGTAACTAATATAGTATGCACATACTTATAAATGTAGGTACCTACGCAATTTGCATAATATATAATATTATGTTTTCTATTTAAATATACCCAAGAGAAACATTACTAGCTCTACGTCTTTACTGTTAATTTTTCATTAGTTGATGAAGTATACAGTCGCTAATTTTGATTAATAAAATCATTTATGCTAAAGTTCGTTATTCGAAAAGTTCTAATAGAGGTTCCCAGATGGTTCGTTTTCAACGTAATTCATGATTCCATCTCGATAAAATGTTTTGAGAAATCAAATGAAAGTCGTATTTTAACGTTTTTGCAACGCCTCCAGAGTCTTGGACAGTAAAAAAATAACCAAGTGTAATAATATTATAATTCTAAAATACGCAGTCATTTACTTTCCGATCGACGGCAAGCAATGTAGCTCGTGCATGTAGTAACTGTACTAATAAAATACACACATTTCTATGTTTGAAATTTTAAATTAGTAAAACCCATCCGTTATTAAATCAATTCCCAACTGATGAATTCGCTGATTCATTTCATTTCAGCAACGCTCGGGCTTGTTTTAATGCAGTTTAACGTTTAACGCGATCACTTTAATACAATAATACAATATATGTAGTGCAAGAGGAAAATAAATTATAATTTATACAACACGGTTTTGGATTTATAACAAATATATGTTTGTCAAACTTCTAAAATATTATTAAACAACAGCGTATTACAATTTATAACGAAGTAAAGTACCTACTCAATTATTAATTTGTTTAAAATAGCTATGCGGGGAGGAATTTGAATGATCTTACAGGAATATGAATAAAAAATATGTAAATGTACACATTTTGTATTGTGCCTGCTTTAATTTAAAGATTTTTAATGATAAAATAATCGATTCCCTTTTTTATTATTCTGGGATTAATTTCAATAATTTGTACATTTTAGAATAATTATTCGTAAGTTTTTAAAAACCTGTAATCATTTAATTGTACTCTTTACAGTTTACAGTATAAATTATTCTTTTTTGATAGATATTTCCTCGTGAAACTTTTAAGTGCATTTATTACTATTAATTAATTCCAACCCTTTTCCGCAATTTAAAATTTAATTACAAATAAGTGTAAGTACTCGTATACTGTCTGTATTGGTAATTTTTTTTTATTCACATTTTAATAACAATAAATATTGATTGAATAAATTGCAGTGGACCTTTTTTTATACCTCTTGCGTTATAGCTGGTTAATATAATTACTCGTGGATTTCATGTTGACACTTATATTACTGCGTTCACGTCACGTTTTACTATAAATATAATATAATATAATATATAGTATAAATTCTATAGAGTAACTCGCAACCATCCACTAACAAAAAAGTTATAATTATTTTAATTTAATTTAATTTCTACTAAATCATTTAACTTAAAATATAATAATAATATTAAATGTATTCAGGGTAATAAACTTTTTATATCGGTTTATATATTTAAAAATTATGATAAAATATTAACATTGCAGTATGCCTGTAATTATTTAATATTATAGAATACAGAGTAGGTAGTAAGATCTTAAATAATTTAATATACAGTTAATTTTTATTCATATCTTTTGACATATTAAAATCCTAAGAAAGTGTATACAACTATTTCTGAGAATTCATGGAACTGAAAACATTAAAATATTCAAAATAATACTAATATACAACATTTCTGGAAAATAACAGAATAGCCATTACCTATGTCCTCTATAGGCTATAATAATGGCCTTATATTTTAATATAAACTCGATAATCGATGCAACGATAACCCTAATATTATTTAAGAATTCAAGATTCGTATTCTAATAAGATACAAAATACTTCAACATCCCTATGTATACATCTTTCATACTAAATCGTGTAGAATATAAGAATTTATTGTAAACGGAATCTAAAATGAAATAAACAAATTATCGACAGAATTCGATATTTTCTTCTCGAAACTTAATTTATTCAAAAACAAAATTTGTCGAAATACATCATAAATACTCTGGCTTGCATATTTAATACCTTGTTATTTGTTATTATAATTTATATAATTTTTATTATTTATCTAACTTAGATATTTACATTTATTTATGTTCTTTCTTGCTATATGTCTTGAACAACCTGCAACAGTAGATCTTATAAATGATTTACCGTGTTATAAAAATAAAAATGTGTTAAATATTTTAAATTAATACATTTTAGAAACTTCAAAACCAATTAAATCACTAATTGATAACCACTTGAAAACTTGTTGGTTACTGTATCATCAAACAAAATAGCATTACGGTGATCGGGCTTCTCGTTAATCAGGTACTTCTCTGTTCGAACATTTTAATAATTGCGCCGTGACCACAGGCACAAGCAATTAATTATTTACTTGGTATTATATTTAAAAAAAAATTAAAGACCATACGAATTAGAACAATTATTTTTAAAGATGCACTATACAGAGTATGTTTTTAGTCACAGTGTTGCCACGAATGTGAATATTTCAGTGAAAGTTTTTCCATTTTATCCCGAGTATTTGTATTATCTCTTTCATTGTGTACATAATAATAATATTATTATTATTATCATTATCACAGTCGAGTAAAGACGTTTGTTTGTTTGTTGTTTTTTTTTTTTGTACTTCCACAATAGTAATTTATGCAGTTATGTAAACCGTTCGAAAAACGTTTTGGCGATTAACATCAGCGTAGCCTCATCCTTATCGTTTGTATTCCAGTGCGATTTTGTGTGGTGTGTATTATTATTATTATAATATTATGTACAACAAAACGCGCGCGTGCGCGATGCATTTCTTCGCCGACGCCGCCGCTGGTCGCTGCTCAAATGCCGCCAATGCGCCGCTCACACGTTACCTCCGACGAGTTCTTTTCGCAGGCGGACAATAATAATAATATAATGACGACGATATAATATTCGAAAGCCTATAGGACCAAAACTCCTTTTTTCAGCCATTTTCTCCTTTTTCCATCGATCAGAATTGGATAAGTTGATATAATATAGTTATAAACTTTATACATTTATGATTATTGATTACTATTATTATTATTATTATTATTTAATCTTTTATTGCATTTTACTATACAAAAAAAAAATGGGACTTCTAATGGCCACAATGCCGAGACTTATCTTTTCTTGAATAAATAAAAAAGTAAAATAATGCAATACACGCGGATTATCATTATTATTTTTTCTATCGGGCCATTGTGGGCACCACCGGTCGAGGCTGCACCGAGAGGATGCATTACTGCAGAGAGACAGAACAAAGCGACGTACAAATGTTTTCCACGTTGTCATAATAATAATAATAATAATAATAATAATAATAATAATCATATTATTATATATTGCGATTTACCGACCGCAAAACATCCGCCGCCACTTGTTCGCGCAAAGTTTGTTCACTTTTTAGTTTTCCGTCACATCTAATTACCACGTTTTAAACGTAAGCCCGAGCCCGAACAATGCGACGAGAGAGCTGCCGGCCGAGTAAAATTTCCATCACAATAGATCAAAACGCACCCCTTTTTATTTCTTCTTTTAATACCCCCCCCCCCACCGCTATGCGATGTGGTATAATATAATATATTATACTACAGTGTACAATAATATGCGCCCTCCTCGGCCACCCGTCGTCCTGCGCCGCGATGATATCAACCCGACATATTATTATTGTTATGTACACGACAACAATACACTAAACGGGGCAATATTTTTTTATCGGAGTATAATAACATAATAATATATTAAAACGGAATGAAAATATTTAAAAAAAAAAAATAAAAATGTTCACAAATTAAACGTCGACAAATCGCAAACGTGTCTGTTCCATATAGGAAAAAAATAGGTTATGATTTGCCACGGTCTCGCGTTTTGTCGCCCGTCGTTAATGCGCGATTAGGGCACATTCTGCAGGCGTCACGGTCGCAGTTCGTAGAATAATAATAAAAACGCACCTCCGTAACGGCACATCGTATATCCGTATTTTCATATCCGATCGATGTGGTGCAGATTATTATTGCGAATCGTAATCCGTTCGCGTTATCAGCTGTATACATCGGTCACGGGCGCGCGGACACAAAGCAAAGGTTTCGACCCTCCCAGTTTGGGAAAACATTGTCGCGATCGGGGCTATAAGACAGCACGATAACCGATGTCGATAAAAAAGACAAACAGCGAAAAGTCGATTAACTTTAATTATAACATAATACGCGGGTTTTTCGTTTTTTTTAAGTTATATATAATAATACGATGCATTATATAATTCGTGATTCGACGTCTATATAGTAAACAATGAGCAGCCCCAAAAAAGACACAATCGTATTCATTATCCGTACGCATATTTACATTCAATTTAAAACTGCATTGTAATAATAAAACAGTATTATCTCATTTTATATCAGTGGTTGCTGACTCTGCTCCTACGCAGCATATATGCTGAGTGCCTGAGTAACACTTAATTTCCAACAAGTGGGTAATTATTATTAACTATTTTGTTTAAAAGTTGTTTTATCGTTTTTTTTTTCTTATAATATAATATATGTGGAACATACGCCAAATATGATCTGAACAGAAGAAATCGAAAAAATATTCAACAACACATTTTTTGCCCATAAAAACTGCAAAAAAAAAATACTATTTTTATTTACTGCTTTTTTTTAAATTTTACGACGATCTGATTGTTTCCTATATAAAGTTATGTGTTTATTTCCACTACTCCAAGAAAATGAATAAAATATTGAAATAATATTACTACATATCGTTTTATGTGCACCATTAGATTTATTATCACGATTATTATTATTTTTTTTTAATAACAACCCTCATCTTAAAGTTTACGTTCCGAATACTATTGTATACCTATCGTATACATACGATGACCTGTATAGCCTACCTACCTAAATAACAATAATATTATATTAAAAACCACGAAATTTCACCGACTAAACGAGCGTCTCGCGTGCGTTTAACCGCCCTGCGTCGTAATAATATATCGTATATCGTACACATGAACGACAGCCACCCCCGTCCGAATACAACCCCCGCAGTATTATTGGAAGCCCAGGCCCGGTGTCGCCTCGTATATACAAATATGCATTGTGCGGACTGCTAATAACGTACTGCAGCGGCGTATATAACATACACGTATATTAAATTGATACAATAGCCATTAGTCAAGGGGTTGACAAACGACACCCGAAGTCGGGCGCGAGCGGTTTTCAGCACAATCGGTCCGGATCGGGCGGCGCACGCGGTCCGTTTGTGTTGTTCGATAACGTGCCATTAATTCGGCCACAGAGATTAGCTTACCCGCTCGTTCGTTCGCCCACTCTCTCATATCATCCGCTCGCTCGCCATCCGCCGCTCACTCCCCCCGCAGCAACCACCACCACCACCACCACCACCGTCCACCCACCCTTTGCAGTGGCGGTGTTTTTTCCCTAATCCAGTCGGTCGCGTTTTAACGACCGCGTTACCATTACCTTTTTTTTTTTTATGAAACTCGACTGCTGATAAAAAAAAAGTATTTATAAGTATAATATTAAACATAATAATAGCTGCCCGCCGTCCCGCTACAGCAGAGCACACACGCAAGACCTTTGGACACCAACACATGATAGGTACCTATGCGCGGATTCGAAAAATGTCACGTGGTTATTTTTTTTTGTCCCAAAGGGAATGTGTGCTGGTTCACGATAATATATCATTTAACATACTATACAAAGATACACAAATCAAAGAGTAATATATCAACGCGTATGGTATATATTGATATTAGTTATATACACAGTAATAAAATAATATATGTGTATTGTACATATCGGGTAGGGTGATAACATTTTACATTTTCGGAGCAGGATAATCCAACCAATCGAATGCAGATCAATCCAGTGGTAGTGCTGCTGCTGCGACTACTGAACGCCAATTGATCGCGCGACGCGGGTTGTACGCCAATTGACTTTCCACTTCACCGCGAAAAAATGTTCAAACGTAAAACGATACGACCGAACGACAACCGAACGGGAAAAAAAAATAAACACAAAAGGGCGAAATAAAGCTCAGTGGGATGTACAGGGTGATACACTAAGCATGCCCACCGAGATTATTCCTTTATAATGCATTTATTTAGATTATAATTTTTTTTTATACATTTTAAGAATACTTAAGAATTTTCAAATATTAAGGATTTTTTATTATTTTAGAAGTGTCCTATAATAAAATAATGGTACAATTTTTTATTTATGTGAGAAACCCCATTTTTCCTGTAAATTGTTAAGTAAATACATTTTATGAAAATATTTATGTACTTGAGTAATTTTTTAATATTCATTTCCGTGTACTAAGGATATAGGTTTAGATTATATCTATACTATATTTATATAAAATTATATACATTTTGATAACTCATAAACTATACTATTTCGTATTTTGGTTTAAATAGTGGATGCATCAAAATTATAAAAAAAAAAAAGTAATTTACTTTACATTTTACAGTAAAGATGGTTAGATATCATTTAATAAAAAGAACACTTTTTCATCACAAAATGTTCCTTGAATCTAAATAATTGAATACACGGTTTTCAAGTATATCTACTATTTAAATTTCTAAAAATAAGTATTTGAAGAAATACACCATTATAGCAATAAGTGGTAGTGAGTACGCTTGATAAATCACCCTGTATAAAAATATATGAAGACCAACTTTTTGAATTGCGTTTTAGGTTTTCTCTCCAATATTATACTATGTCACTATTACATAATGCCAGTGTATGGTGATGTTCTGTTTGATGCAAAATTGTGGCTTTTGTGCACGAACTGAGTCGACGAGTAAAATATATATGTTTTCAACATTCGGTTGAACGTGATACGAGAGGTCACGTTCATTGAGGTTTCCAAATTATGGTCGGAATAACATTTATTTTTCAGAAAAAGCTTGTATTCATTTGTTGGTCTTTATACACGTACACTTAAATCTGATTATATTAAAACCAGATATAAAACCAATTTTAAAAATATTCAAAAATCGAAATAAACTGTTGTCAAAATATGATTTAATAATGTTAAAATTATATGCTCTCAATTTTTGCAATACATTTTTAGTATCTATAGTATTATGTATTATACGTAGGTACTCTGTTTTTAAGGCAGAATACAGAAATCGATTTTGCGACGAAAATGGACATAATGAGAATTTTCGGTACTTTCTATTTAGATAAGAGAAACAACTGTAAAAATGGCAAATGGCTTTAAAAAGTTTTATTTTTTGAACTTAATTACTGACTAGATCAAATATCTATAAATAAAGTTACTTTTTGAAACTTTTATAATACTTTTGCTAGTCCTCCTTAATACATTCCTTGATACGCCCTGAACCTGTAATACCCGTCACACCAGTATATTATTAAAATAATTAATTTTGTCACATTAAAATTAAGTTTAAATGACTAAATCTTAACGATAAATAGGTATATATGAAGCTATATAGAAGTATATATAAGAACCAATTTAGATTTGTATATAATTTATGAAAGATGAAACAAATTAAAATCGATAACAACGCTTACTATCGAACTAGTATAATTGGATTTAATAACAATTTGTCAATGTGTGGTACTTAATTAACAATCTAAAATTCATTATTTTTTTTAATTATTATTTTTAATTATTGGATAAATTGTTGATAACGCAAGATCGCAAATTTCACTAAAATATCTCCATAAAATTTACTTAATCTCTGCATATAAAAGAGTTTTTATTTATTAATTCAATATTATATTATTAAGGTTGCTTTACAACTTTAAAAATTATGACTAATTAATATTTATTCATGTTGGTATATTTTTACAAAGTAATATAATTTTGTATTTTTTTTTAATTCAGTCATTTAAATTTTAATTGGGGCATATACTATAATTAGTTACATTTTCAATATTTGAGAAAACACACTTGCACAATAACACATTTTGAATTTCAAAACATATTTTTATATGCAATACAAAATATCTAAGATATGCTATTTACTTATTATCACATTGGTCATTGGGCGTATATTATATTTGATTAAGTAGTTTCACTGATGGCAGTGCAGTTAATAATTAAATAATAATACATACGTATATATATATGCAACCACACACTAGTTATAAAGTGAATTAAAAATTATATTTTGAACACTAACACAAAATCGATAGAGTTACGGTATATGCGTTTTACTCAAATTAACTTCGTTCGATCACTTCATGCTACATTGCACACAAATTGAAATGTATAAATCTTTTGTATGTTATTTTTCAAGTGAAGTAAGAATAATTTAATGTCGAACCGAAAAAAGTGCAGTCGAAAAATCACGTACATAAGGAAACATCAAAATTCGAACATTTGTTATTTGAAAAAAGTGCCCCAATATTATAGAGAATTGGAATTCCTGAAGGTGAGAAGGGATGGTTTTTTATGCTTTAAAATGCCAATAACATTATAACAATTTTCATAACGTTAAAATAAGCGATCAGGCGCTGTTACTGATCTATAGAATTTAACGTTTTTTAGCAGTTTTTTTCTGTATATACGTAACGCTATAAATGATAATGATACGATATTTCATTATTATTCGTTTTAATATTTTTTTATTTTTATACTTTACCTAATCAAATTTCTATATACTGTGTACATTTTTGGGTACAATATAATATACTGTAGAATTGTATTTGTTTTCAAAACAAAGAATTGTTATTATACATCATAAATTCCTAAATTAAAATAAAACTTATAAATATCAACAGGTACAACGTTGTTCCTATATAAATCTACTACCTATAATAATATTATATAAAATTTAAATATTTAATTTAAAATGTTAAACGCATAAAATAATGGTGACAAATCATTAGTAAACTGTTGTTTGAAGGTATTAATTTAATTACTGCAATTTGTGCCATGAACTCATTACTTGGAAAAAAATTACTAAAATAACAAATGTTGTAAAAAAAATGTATTAAGTTTATTACTTTTTTCCACGAAATGCTTGATAATTTAATATTTAAATTAATAAAGTATATATTATAAAATTGTACACCATACAAATGAAATATCGATCTGTTTTTAATATTCTTCATCACTATAAACAAAAGAGTTCCACTGTCATATCCAATATTTTAATATTACGCTTATTTATAAATATGCAATATTACGTTATATAATTGTATTGTTCCATGCGTAGGAAGGTTTAAAAATAATGATAGAGTAAAATAACAAGCTTGTTGTAATAATTTATAATAAACCAATTTTGTTTAATGTTTATTCGTTAGTTAGATATTAAAATTAGCGTGCACAACATCCTAAACAGTACTCTATAGTCTTATAAATTATAATATTTATAACTGTATGATGTACATCACGTATTCACGTGTTAACAAAACACTACATTAGAGAATCCAACAGAAGGAGAAAAATCTTGCAGGTCTGTCATTATTATTACATTGTCAATACGTCTTTGATTCATTGACCGAAACTAATCAACAATTTTACAATATAGGCTGAACATCTAAGTATACGTATAATATATTTTAGTACCGTAATCGCTGTAATCATAATAATATAAAACATCTTGTTTCCATTTTTTGGGGGTAGTTCTTTCCACGGACGATCGACAAATAACTATCGTAATAAAAATTTGTTATATTATTTTCAAATGTGGTTATAAAATATATTATAACCATATCAACCATAATATCAATATATAATTACTTCTGAGGCGGAAGGGGAAGGGTGAATTTGAAACCAATTTTTCTACATTTTTAGATTAGATATAGACATATAGTTATTACAATAAGCATTTAATATTTAAAATATTTGAGTAATAAGATACCAATGTAAACATAGTTCATAGTTATATAAATAAAGATAAAGAGCTAAGCGATTTTTAATAATATTTAGAACAATAATCAAAGTTAGTTAATCGGATAAACATAAGCTGATAGACTTTCTATGAGTATCCGTATACTATTATTATAAACATTTTTGTGTAAGTAAAAAAAAATTTAAAAAAATACTAAAAAATTACTAAAAATAACAGTACTAAAATGTAATCGCCAAGTTCTTTGATTATATGTATGGTTAACACCTATGCGTGATGTATAATATTATACATTAAAACCGCTGCCATAATATTGAACAACACTGCAGACCACAGCTGGTGTTTAAAACAATAATTAGTTCTGGGTACAGTAAATGTTGGGTTCAAAATTCATTATCACAAAAGATAATATTTTTCTAAATTGTTTTTAATATTGTATGTTAAGTAATTTCCAGGATAGGGATTGTGCGGTGTACGAGCTGATCGCTCTGTCCGAAACAATTATCCATTGCTTAAATGCGACATGATAATAATCCAAAAGCTCAAAAGAAGGGGCGACACCCTCTCCCACTGGTTGCAAACTAAATATTTTCAACGGAACAAAATCTAAATATCAAGATTGGCGCTGTTAAAAAAAAAAACACCCCACACAAACTACGTCACTATATGCACTAAACAGCTCAGGCAACGAATATTGTAAATATCTGAACGACCCGAAAAACTTGCAGTAAAATCCACTGTACGCACACACTCGGGTTATATATTATTATTATTACCTACGGCGTCTATTATACTCTTGCGGGACATATATACGTATTCACGATAATATTATTATAATGTATAGGCACAACACTATGCGTATATAATGCGAGCAGTGGATATATATATATATATATATATATATATATATATTATACTGCAATCACAAAAGCTCGAGAGCGTACAAACGTATTACCGTATAGGTATATATTATTATTATTATTATTATTATACGTACGACGACTTATTGACGTCTCCGATCACGTCGGTGGTACGCGTTCTACTTAAACACGCACACGGTACATATAACAATATATTATGCACTATATACGCACTTTGCGCACACTGCACACACGCAGCATATACATAGGTATGTATAACATATTATACGCGAGTATAATTTAATATTTTTCTCGCCGTTATCCCGTCCAAATGTACGTTATTTCATCGTCTGCACTCGGTAGTCTATAATATACACCGCCGATGCGTCACGTAGGTATAATATAATACCTATGTGCACCGGAAACGTATATACATATAAAATATAATATTGTCCCGGACCGATATGAGGCGATTTATTATTATGTCGGCGGATGTGCATCGTATTATGCGGTGGATGTTTGTGCGATTACCTATTTTGTTGTTCGTCACTTAAAACTGGCAGAGTTTGATATCTTAAACTTTATTTTTAATTAGCTTTGAAAAATATAATATGCATATACCTATTATTATTGTTATGTATGGTTCTTGGTACTTGAGGTTATATTGCAATATGCGTGTTGCATAATATTATCAATTAGGATTTTACGTGGAAATCTGCACAACAAAAATGATATTACGATTCGATCGAACGTCCAAGATGACGATGATGCAAATATTATTAGTGTTATCAGTGGGGATTTATTTTTACCTATACCCAGCCGTTTTTGAAAAAATCTTTTATAATAGAATTGTAATATATTTATTATAATATTATAATGAACGCACAGATATTATATTGTTGCAACTGATTTTTTACTATTGGTTTGCTTGAAAAAACAAACCGTTTTCATTAAAACGACTTCGTAAGGTCGAATCTGAAATTACCTATAATACGCATTCACCCGATTTACTGAAAATTTAATACAACGTCAATATTGCCACGATAGTCGGATGGTACCAATATAAGTATGCCGCGAGCGTCCCAGGAGCATATATGCATTTTTTTTTGGGGTAGTCGCAGTCCGAAACCCAACTTAATTTTGTAAAAACATATTGTTACCAACAGTATCGAATTCTTAGAAAATCTCTTTGTGGTTATCGTATTGGTATTTTTATATTACTTTATTAGGTATATAGTATGAGCAAGCTTACAGTTTTTATAAAGACACACGTGTCTTTTTATTCTTGGAAATTTTGAATTAATCAGCAATTTTCTATTCTCGTATGAGAGTAATACATTTTATAAGAAAGATACATTAATAATTTATTTAGAAAATTCGTGATATGTTTATTGAAAATGCAATGTCTAATACAAACTAAAACGTTTATTTATGTATATTTTTCACGTAAAAAACATAATATTACGTCGTCACACCACTTTGTTGACGTCATCTTGAGTTAAGTGTTATTATTCGTCGTATCTATGTTAAAATTCTTTGTCCTTTTCATACTTTGAAAATGTATTGCCTTTTTAGATGTAATAACAAAATTTTATTACAATTACATAGATTACCGATTTGTATACTATATTTTCTTTTTTTTTCATTTCAATCAGTTTAAAAACAATTATTTAGTAAATACATAAATTTATACATCATAAATGATTATTTAATTCTGTTAGGAAACAATTAACATTTTCGTGAAATTTATGTTATTAATGAGAAATGATATATTTTGATACGCATAGGCGCATTTTATATTTTCATATTTGTCATTTTATTTTATTTATTTATTTATAATCATCATAAATTAACAATAAAAGAACAAACAATACAATTTTATGATTATCAATCCCTTTTAAGCGTTGCTTGTGTTTACTTATGATGTTTACTTATATACAAATTACAAGTAATATCAAGTTGGAGATTTTGAATTCACTTTTAATGGGAAATTAAAAGTGGTTCAAAAGCTCAATGATGTATCTTGCATATAACTTAATGAAAAAGAAAATTAATTAATTAATAGATTAGTAATAATGTTTTTATTTTTATTTTTGTTTTTTATTAAACCCTAAATATTGGGCTCTAATATTATATAACTTGAAAAATGATTTTAGTCAATGAACAAAAAACGTTTAAAAAAATTGTGTAAGTAATCAAAAGTTTTGTACACATTAAATATATTTGTATAAAATGTGTACACAATTATAATTATTAATAGTGTTAGCTAGAATTTACCATCAGAACTTTTTTCATCTCGCTGTAACAATGAACTCGGCACTCGGCAGCCTCAAATACTTAATACTTATGTATAAATATAAATATCCTTTTTTTTTTTTGGAAGAAAAGTTGATTCATTTTATGATTTATGACTTTCATTATTTTGTATAGATTACCTGTTATAGCTTATCTATTTCGCCGTAAGTATGATAGATCTTTTTAAACTTCATTTTCTTTGTTATCTTAAAGTAGTTGCACGAGAATATCATATCGCTGGGAATGGATGAGCTTCGTAAATTTTTTAGAGTGAAACATGTGTGCATTTACACTACACTTATAATATATATAGGCACACGATGTATTTATGATGAAAATTACAAATGAATGCTCGTAACATCTCGTGCATATAAAAATTCAATCAGCAATATTTTTCGTGGCATCTGAAATATTTTTGAATAAGTAAAAAAAAAAAAATAATTATTTCTTCCCTTTCAGCGTATTGTATCATTAATTTTATAACGTCGCAAGTTTTCACATTTTTATAAAAAGTTGAATAAAAAAGTTTGAATGTTAATTTTTTTGTAATATAAAAAAATGGTAAATATGAATTATTTGTATATTTCTATAAAGGATAATGAAAAATTGTTTTCGTCAAAAGCACGAATAGGTGGAATTTTAACCGTTAAAAATCACATATCTCTTAAACAATAAAAATAAATAAAATATTAGAATAAACATTATAGTATTATACCTGCCATATTTTTAATTATAATATATAAATGTGTACAAAATTTAGACTGGAAAACGAAATAAAATTAAAAATATAAACACGGTAAGTATTGCTCAACAATAGTGTTTTCATCGCTAAAATCCATATTCTGGATTTTTTTAAAACAAATTCTAGAGATTTTATTCCAATAGTGTTCAGGGGCGTACGGTATATTTTTTACTTTACTCATATCTACAATCAACACAATACTGTAGGATAATATAAATACATGAAGTGTAAAATACACAAATATAGTGCATCTGAGTATAACTAATGTGTACGCTATTTGTACCGTTGCGTTGTGAGTTGTGACATTGTGTGTTCATTGTTCGTTATAATTGTATCGAGATTTATTTAAAAACTAAATCTAACTATAACGCGTACAATATTAATTAACCGTCTGAATTTTATACTTACTATCTGTTGCGCCGGTGAATTTATCATCAATTAAATAGGTGTACATCAATAGTTATATAACAAAATCACGATCGATTCACATTTAGTTATTTATCATAATATTTATAAGATAATAAGAGTATAATATACGTAAACCGATTCGCCCGGTGTAATTCAATAGGTAACGACTAACGATGATAGACGTGACAGACTTTAAGCCGCGGGGTCGAGTTCGATTTCATTCGTGTCCGGTCCCCGCGGACACCACGACGAGGTCGCGGCCCGCCACTGTCGATGATTCGACTTCGCCACCACTCGTCGTCTCGCGTCTTATATCGTATATATGTATTTACGACCGGCTGTAATACAATTTTGACCGGTAATAACAACAACGGTTATTACGATTCCTATACTATAATATAACTCGCGCGCCGTACACACGACACCGGCGGCGCGGTGGGCGGGCGGGCGGCGGGTATACTATATAGTATATATATATATATTGCCGGGGAACAGGATTGAGGGCGCACAGGACTGTAATACAGGAGTCGGGAGAGTAGGAGGAAAGGCAATATTGTGCTAGGAATTCCGTATTATACGCAACAGCAGCGGCCATAGGACGTGACCATTGCGCTCAATTTGACCAGATTTGTTGTATTGCCGGCTCCGACTCGGCCGTTACGTACCTGATAAAATATGGTATGTGCGTGCGCGTGTGCTGCGGTGTTGTACTACATATTGTAGGACAGCCGCCGCCGCCGCGTCGTATTACGGCAATCGCTTTGACTGCAATACGAACCACACCGTGTACACACGCGACGTATATAGCAAGTACGTGTACGAACTCGGTACGGAGATAAAATTTAACGCGCGCCATATGCGCATATGATGTGGTGTAGGTATATATATATATATATCGTTTATACGTAATTCAATGTGTATATAAGACGCGCGCCGCCCGCCCTATACTCGGGCTGCAGAAAGCGTCATACATTACTGTACTATATTGCAGATTATATACGAGACGGGCCGAGAGACCGAGCGCCGACGGAGGGGTAGGGAAAAAGAGAAAGAGATAAGTTACGCGCGGATCCCGCATACATTTTCGGCATACGAATTCTCTTAAGAAAGACGCCTTTTTTTTCTTTTTTAATACTCACTCATCGGATTCCGGGGATTTAACGGACTTTTAATGGAGACGGAACAGATTGGAGACGCTGAGTAAAAAAAAAAATAAAATAAAAGCCCACGGGCGTACGCCCGACTATATCAATTTTAGAGAGAGAAAATCGCCGCTGGGTGGTGCAGAGACCCCGTCAGCTACAAGGTTTTCGAACGCACATATTATAACGGTTCCCGCGGGCGTCCTAAATCACTACGACACTATATAGTATTATACTGTAATGCTATGAGTACTACTGCTGCGTTCCTGCTTCAACTATACCGCCGTTTTCTGTTACCGACCACTTCCGGTACCGCTACCGTGGTCGCGGTAGTGCGGTACCTATACGAACACCGGCTGATTCTTGCCGTCCCGATACCGCGTCGGCGCAAAAAACCCGCGATCGCGATTTCCTTCACTCCGCGTTCCCGCGTTCGATTTAAAACACTACACTCGGCACTCAGCACGCCGCCGCAGTCGTTTCCATATAGCCTAACGGATCGTAAAGCAAAATGCAATAACATTAAATTATACAATATTAATATAATACGAAAACTCCGGAAAGCCGATTAAACACGACAATATTATACGCAATGCTTGGTGCGTACGTCGTCGTTCTTATATTTACGGTCACACGTGTTTCGTATCGATAAAAACGTTCAGAGATTCGAATTATTTTCAATTTATTATTTATTATTTTTATCGAAGCCGCCGTCGTCGTTGTCGTCGTCACTCCCGCCCGGGTCGTGCGATACGTAGTATAGTTATTGGTTCAGCTATTCGAACCGCTGTTTCGGTTTCCCGGCCAGAATAGAATTACGACACGTCGACATGATGGGAATTTATTCTACAAACGGGGAGTATATTTTTGATTGAAATTCCTACGAATTTATTACTGTTCGTTTAAGTGACCGTGATTGCGGTGTGGTCAGATTTTTCGAAACGATTTAATTGGCCTATACAAATAATGCACGAGTGCAGTGGAATATTACCGTTTAAGCTAAACACGCGTCTTATGTATTAACACACACGCATGCGCATACAATATATATGATTTTTTATTGTAAATTATTGTTACG
Organism: Rhopalosiphum padi; assembly: GCF_020882245.1. Lineage (NCBI taxonomy): Eukaryota > Metazoa > Arthropoda > Insecta > Hemiptera > Aphididae > Rhopalosiphum > Rhopalosiphum padi. The sequence goes on from NC_083597.1 coordinate 44,394,300, forward strand.
GAAATCGTGTTATAAATATCATTAACCCACTTACGTCCGATAAAAACACATAACTTTTCATTTTTCATCATAATAATAAAACAAATATAATATTCCTTGTTGCTTCCGAAAAGTTTCCTTTCAAAATTTAACATCGCCAAATTTTATTTTTGGTAAGTTATATTTATTATGATTACCGGCTAAAACTTTTGTCTGGAATATTCCTCTGCGGATTTCACATTATAAGTTCCACCACTGTATAATATAATATAATAAATATGCATATAAAATGTACATAATACATAATATAAATTCTTTTGAAATTCTCGCGATGTTACTTTTGAAAGCAATTTTTAATGTTAATCTATATTATAGCGTTATACTCATCGAATAACCATTGTTTTGTTTACCCTTAAAAATTTAGAATAAATACCGATCGGTCTTTCGACCAAAATGTATGTCCACACGTCTGATGTCGATGAATTGTAATTGACAAAATGTATAAATTTCCCGAGTGACGATATATACTTTCTGTGTGCTATGTACACATCTATATAGTCGTATAGCCGTTTGTAAATCATAATGCGCGTGTACTGTAATGACGTGTACGCAATAATATTATATGTTATCCACAATTGTAATTTTAAACGAAAAGACATTTTTTTTGTGGCTGAGAAACGATAATTACTTATACGCCTTCACCGGAAATAATAGAAAAAAAGAAGACATTAAATAAGGAAAACTCATTTCGCGTACCTCTAAACGTACCTATATATATCCGTATTTAGTACCGTTTCCTTTTTTTCCCTGCATTTTATATATATATACATGGGTTATGACGTCGGGCGGGAATATACATATATAGCTGTAGTAAATACGTATGAAAACTAGCAAAAAGCCCATTTTTCAGTTAAACGCACACGGCTTTTGAATGTGGATATTATTTTTACGAATCGTCTAGAGTTTTAAAGTTTTGTGAAAACCCATTACCGGTGTGTTTGGCAGCGGTGTGTGTACGTTTTTTTTTTTTTTTGCCTAGTTCCAAAACGCCACCCAATATATACATGTATATATTATATATAGGACGAAATTGAAAACCTCTATACTCACTTGAAACAAGAAAAATCATTATTTCTTCTAACAATGTTTCCGTCTTTTCTTATGACCCTCCACACCCCGGCGACCGCGTCCACAATATCAACAGTTGCCCCTTTTCGTCGTTGTCGCATATAGTCGTCGGCGCCTTCAGCGTCTTCCTGTGCTGCAATGCCTTCGAAGCACAGTAATTTCGTGTCAGGCGACTATAGTAGTAGGAGGGGGATGTGCGGCATCGGCGAGGAAGGTATATGTATTGTCGGTGCGGAGGGACGGTGCGACCTACAGAGTTTTCTGACGCGAGTGTGGAAATGGCGTTGAACGTTCATAAATCAACCCCGTCCCGAGAAAACCGTCAACACGGCTCACCCCGTCTGCCCGCGGTAGTATACTATTCCTTATTTTGTTTTTTTTTCCATTTTAACTCGCTTCTACCTCCCCCTCCCTCTCGCCGCGCATCTACCGCGGAGTGTTTCGGTCTCGAGCGGGCGCAATCGTCTCTCCCCGATAAATCGTTTGCGCGCCAACGTACCGGATTCGGCGATGTTCGAATAACACTCGGCCAGATTGATATTACAACCGTTTGTATCGGCTGGCGCGGCGGTGATGGGGTGGTTGTCTACGGGGTAGCAGTGGATTGGAATTGTGGTGGTGGACGGGGGTGCGCGCGTACGGCCAATTAAATGTAGAGACTGACAGAGAGACCGCACGCGCGTAAGTCGGCAGTCTGAAACCGACGCTGACGGAACAAGAGAAGCGTTCACCCATGTCCTCAGAGGACACTGCAGACGCCAAATCCGTTCTCGTTAGCGATTCTCTTTATAGAAATATATTATACGATAGCCAATTAAAAAAGTATATTATTTCAGGGTACAATAAAAATGTTCTATTCTTTTTTTCTTTTCTCTCTTTTTTTTTACTATTGTGTATAAATAGCTTAAGCGACTCAAAGGCTTTCGCGGCTGCAGCTGCAACGAGGATAAAAGACTCCGTGCCGGATTGTTATGTTATTTCGAACAAATGACCTATTTCGTGTTGTCTTGTATATATACTATCTTTGCCTACAACACTACAATAAATATACACATATATATATATATATATTTATTTTTTGTTTTGCTTTTGCTTTTGACACAAACCTTTCTGAGTACATCGATTGTTTAGTATAGGTACTCAATTAGTACTTAACCTCAACTTATAGTATAATAGCAGAATTATCGTTTCAACTGTGCTATTATTGAATATAGCTTATATAATATATATAATGTACACATCGAAGAAAATTTATAAAAAAAACTTGTCGTTATTTTATCAGACTAATTATTGTGTAGCGTTCGTTGTTGGACTCTATTGAAGCGACAACTCTTTTAGCGATGATAGTATTATTGTACTTTATTGTACATTTCATAATATTATGTCATGTCGAAACGCCAAAAACAATATAGTTTGTAAAATATTATATTATTACATTACTTCTGTACAAATGTATTTAAACACACATGTGATCCAATATAAAACATGTATTAGATGCGAAAAATAACGAGTAAAAAAATTATAGATGTACAGACTGTATACAGCGTTTTTACGAAAAAAAATTTTTTAAAAGTATATAAATTTTTAAAATATAAAACCACATTTGGTGAATAAAAATTATTTTCATTATTCGAAAAATATATTTAAAAAAAGAAACAAATTAAAATAACGTTATGTCTCGTATCATTTGAAAATAAAAAATAGGGTTATAGTGACAAAGTTCCAAAGAAATCATATAATAGCGCCCCGGGGATGGGCAGAAAAGATATTTTCTTTTTAAATCGTCTTGCGAACGCAATTTCGTAGACGAATTTTTCTTCCAACCCTTGTAGAGGTAATACCTGCTACCAACTATACCCTCTAATACCATACGGACCCCTCACGCACATAAAACGACATCGAATGGACCAGGACAAATATAGATATACAAACCTACACGCAATAAAGTAATTTTTTAACATTATACGTTGGTATTTTTGGTAGTTTTTTGCGTTTTAGAAAAAAAAACACAAATCACAATACTTATAATGTACTATAGTATTATAGGTGCCTATAGCTATGTTATATTAATTACGGCACTATGTTCGGAAAGCAATTTATCACATAATTTACTTTTTCTGTTTGTAGTGTTTTTTTATTTAATTTTCACAAATAATACGAATTTTAACAAAAATAAGATCACCTTACTGATAGAAGAAAATTTTACTACAACATAATAATGCGCGTCATAAAAGACGTTGTTCAAACTCCAAACGTATTCATTGTCAAAAAAAGGTTAACACATGTTACAGCGTCGGACGACCCTCGGAAATTCTATCGGACGAGCTGGAGACCCGTCATAAGCGTCATTATACCCACATTTTATTTCTAAAAGTGGAAACTTGGTGGACCGTTTGGATGTATAGTATGGAGTATGGAGACATCGGCCATCCAACGTTTTTTGACATGGTAAAAAAAACATCGGAATTCCAATATGTTCACGTATATATGCAAGCGAAAAGTTTTACACACCACTCGAACACGACCTTTGTTTATTTCACTTTTGGTTTCCGTTCCGACCGGTCGCCCCTTAAAAAGCCGCGAGGCCGTCAGTCGTAAAAACGCGTTCTAGTGAACATTTTTTTTTTCATTTTTTTAAAACGTATTAACTCGAAGCTGTTGTACCGCTCACACTCCTCGCTAAACAATCAGTGTCAACTACAGGTAGACATCGTTTAGAGAACGATAATAATGACAAACACACATATATATATATATATTATATTATGTGTACCTGTTAAAAATATAATTATTATCACATGGCGGTAGAGAGCAGAGACAGCACACAACTATAATGGCAGTATATATTACATACAACCGTGCTATCCACCGACCGTGCATGGTGCATTAACACGATTAATGTACCTACACCTTACCAATGCGTATACCTGCGGCATTAATTATTGTATTATAATATAGAATGAATCTTTTAAAGGTATTATGTTATATATTTTAACGCTTTCTTGAAATATTTTTTTTACATAATTTATTCGTTTTATAATAATATTTGAATTGATTTTATTGATGATATTATTATAATATTTTAAAAATTATATATTTAGTTTTTATACGATGACACACTTTTGTAATTTCATATTCAATACAGAATATGTTTTTGAAAATGTGAATAATATATAAAATTCAAATTTTGAATGAGTAATTGATTAATTATAAGTTAAAATAAGTTTAAGAAGTTTAAATTTAGCAATGGAGGAGTGGATAAACATTTTGAGAGGTACCCATGTGCTCTCATCAAAACTTTAAATACTTATTTAAAAACTATTTTATAATAAACTACTCATTTGAAATTTTCAGAAAAACATTCTGATTTTGAAAATAAAATGAAAAAAGCATGTCATCGTCATCCTTCAAAAAAGTAAAAACAAAAAAAAAATAATAAAAATATAGTTGTTTTTTAAAAGTATTTTATACCTACACAATTGTTTTGTGATGTCTTTTGTATACGTGTCCATATTACATACAATTCGAATATCTTCACAGCGACCATGAATGAATTGTTTCAGTAAATGTTCGACGTTCGTATTTTCTTGTTTTTATGTTATTTTTGTCGAAAAATTGTATTTTACCTCGTCATAATACATTTTATCGCAATTGTCATTCTAAATACGTGTACGAATTTTAGAATTATTATAGTTTTTATTTACAAACATATTTACAGTTTTGACAACGTTTTCCGTTTGGTATAACAATAATAATTTTCTACTCGTCTAAACTTTAATAGTACTTATAAATAAAACAAAACTACAATATTATATACTAATAAAAAGTACTTCAAACTATTTACGAGCCGCGTACTACTGATGATCACAAAAATTGAGTTGTTGGTCGTTTAGTGGTTACGGCGATTGTTCGCTTGTCAAGAATTTAAATAATAAATTTATGTATAATATGATGACACGTCGATCTCGTCCTTGTTTTTCGTATTGTCGTCCCGTTACACTTTCAATCAATATATTATTTTATACTAAATCGTAGTTCGTTTTTTCGTATTTCATTCAGACATACCATAGATATATCATATATTACGGTTATCATATAATACAATATACAGCGTCATTTTCCACGCCTTATATAAACGGCTTTGATGGCGCTTTATTCCGCGGCGCCAATTTAATGTTGCCGAAACAACATTTGATTATTCTGTAGTTTTAATGGCGTAATAATAATATAATGCAATGATACCATCTAAATATATTATGTGCGAAACGTGTTTATTTGTAACTATTGCGTCGAGCTCGGGCTCGGCGTTTAATATTATGACGTCCCGTGTACTACACGATAACAATAATATTATATTAACATAATTATATCGCACAACGGTTATCGCCAAAATCGTTTTCGTACAGCGCGCTAGTTCGATTTTTAGAAGATTTTAATATAAATAATATATTGACCATACCTAAAACACCATCACCTGCATCACACCGCACGACACCTATACCAGCTACTTAACGATTCATCGTACGTTTTTGAAATAAACACCGAAAAACTTTGACGGTTTAAATTAAATTTCATTGAATTAGTACATTTACCGCGCTTCCGCGTCACGGCGCGCGAGTGTACGAACTGGTGCGATATTTCTCGTGCCGTCTCTTCGCCGACCGTCGTAATAATAATGATAATTTAAATTATGTGAATACGATTTTTAAGGGAAAATCTCGTTTCATCTGCCTATTCGTGTGTATTCGGCATATATGTCTTGATACGATTTGAATCATTCATTTAACATATTTTACACTATATAAATGAGTACCGTCTTGTAACATAGTTGTATTTTTTTAAAAACTTTTTAAACAATATTATAATTTACGAATCGATCAACACCATATAAAATTATTTTTGCAAAATCATGATACTCGAGATTTCGAATTTGAAAAAAAAAATGAAGACTTAAAAATCCACCGTGAAAAATATGATAAAAATTTGATTTGATTTTGTCGAAAACGTACAATATTATTGTGAATTTTTGAAATACACCAACAATTCACGACGAATGTAACGAAATGCATGACAATAGCTTTTCGGAGATCATCCTTTTCGTTTTCGCCGAATTCCCGTCCAAGTTGTAAGCCATTATTAACCTGTTAGTAACCGTAAGTATATATAACTATATATATATATTTTCTAGGTATCTCCTATATATAGTCCTGTATACAATTGCAGACTTCAACAGCGACCACCACAACCGTTACCACTACCGTCACCGCTGCTACCATCACTACTACAACAACTACTTACTACTACAACTACTGTTAGTGCTAATAATATTGTAAACCTAAGCAAAACATCGTAGGGGGTAAATGGTTTCTTGCGAGAACGGCACAAATGCAAATCATCCCCGTCGTGTGCGCCGCCGTTTCGCTCATAAATATGTATGATATGTATACGTACATAATTTTAAGCCGCGAGTGTACTACATTTCCAATAGCGGTCATTTAGATGGTAATTATACTTAACCATTTCTGACCTTTTGTCGAAAGCCGTTTTGTTTACTCTCGCGAGTGTTCGAACATCAAAACTGTACGTCGTTTATTGGCCTGTGCGTTGAAGAATAAACGACGATGAAAAGTTCGCGTTTTAAATTTGTCACGACAACACAGCGGCCGTTGAACCGAACGTTTCACTTGAACTTTCACTGAAAAACAATCTGTACTATATGATATCGTCTATAATATCGTATATATACTACGAACGAACGAACAATTATATTTCATTTCTCTGGTCAGCTTAATTCCTGCCACATTTTCATTACATTACATTTTTCGTCTTAATTCAATACTTGAACTTTTCAACTCTGAAAGCGTGTCCTTTCATATACCTAACACAATACTTTCAAAAATCTTGTTCTTTGCCAATTTCATTAATTTATTATTTCGCTATCATATAAACCGTTATTAGTTTTTGTAGGTACACAAAAAAAAATTGACTTCGACACATATACCAATTTATAACACACTATGATAACATTATAAGTGTGTATGTGATAAACTGTGAGTTATAACTTATGTCCCTCATCAAAATAAAATAAATTTTTGATCAGTGATTACATAAAATGTAATTTCTAATTAGTTACCGGTAAAGTCGTTAAATTCGTCGTCAGATGTGGTGATTTATTGTACTGCGATATAGTTTGTTCGTACAATTTGTAGTGATGGTTGTCGATAAGAAAAACCAAAAACGAAACAATCACGTATACCGACGAAATTTAAATACCCATACAAGTTTGTTGTATATATGAAACGTACGGATAACCGTATGGGATGCAGTAATAATGGAACTGGATAGTTTTGATCGCAAGACGGATCGCCGTTGTTCGGCAATCTGTTTCGTCAGCGTAAAATCGTATAATATACTTTTGGGGTGGGTGAAAAAAATAAATAAAATCCTCTCGTTATATTTTAAATAAATAAAACTCGAACCTCGATCTCGCCGTCCCCGGTGTAACGGAAATATAATTATTACTGAGTCATTATTAATTAATAGAATCGCGTTTTTCGTACCCTTTGGCCGACCTACTTAAAAGGCTCCGGAGGCCATTACGCGCGCGTATATATATATATATATATATATTATATTATAGCCCATTGGTGAAATCGTTTTCGGGTAATTACAATACAGCCGAAAAGGGTCCGGAAAACATAGTTACAGACGGGCGAGGTATATACGGCGGAAAGAAAAAAAAAGAAGAGAATGAGAGCGAGTGAGAGAGAAAGAGCGAAACATACCACACGGTTCAGACACTGCTGACGGGCGTACAATATTACTTAATGATATATTGCATTTGTTCATCGAGTTTATTTATGCATGTATACAGTAAACCTTTTACGCGAAAGCAAACGGAGATCGCAATCAAAGTGCCCTATGGGAGTATAAACATGCGCGCGTGTACAATTCAAATCGATCCGAAATTTGTTCCCGCGGAGTAAATATAATATTTTCTGCCTATATTTTATGTATTTTGAAAATAACTCCGCCGCATGTCGTTAAACCCTCTCCATACGGTGTCTATCCGCCGCTGCGCTACGCGGTATACTAACGGCATCATCGTAAAACAATGAAAAGGACCGCATTTGTTGCGCATCAGACGCACTACGGCGCGCCGTTTTTATATTGAAATTTGGCAGTTTCAAAACAGAAGAAAAACGTCTGGGATTTTTATTTTTAAAAAAAAATCACGAAAAAAACTAAGATAATCAACGCAAAAGAATCAATGCGCTGTGATAACGTCACGATCCAGAATAACACGCTATACGTCATATAGGTCAGGGGTGGCCAACCAGTCGATCGCGACACCTTTTCCCATTTTCATAGAATTTTGAATTTTTTTCAGAAAACAATTAAAATATTTTTTTTTTTTTATAAATTGTATATTTGTATATTTTTGTATATCCCAGGAATATAAAAATTATATTTAAAAAAAAGCAATAAATAAAACGAGATTATACACAGATATCGAATAAAAGAACTGTAACACACATTGACAACCTTTTTTTTTTTCGGTCGATCGCGACAACCTAGAAAATCTCGGAGGTCGATCGCAAGTCTATTAAAGTTGGCCACCCCTCATATAGGTAATATTGTTTTTATCTCTATTGCATTGATCTTTAAAGTTCTTCAAATACACATCAGATCACATGCTCCATTTTCAATTCCAACCTACACCGCAACGAACTCACTTTTTTTTCTCTTAAAAGTATTTCTAGTTATCGCTCTGTATTCTTTTGTATTGTACATTTTTTACTATTTTTCAATTAAAAAAAAATATACATTTTGACTTAAATGTAAAAAGGTGTAGTACCCGTTAAAATATAAATAAATAAATTATATACCAAACCAGCAATTATTCTTATTCCAATGAGCGAATGAATACTGCATTATGTTACATTATACTCCATATATACAATTTATTCTATATAATGTTATATTATAATGTTTTATAAAATGTTATAAGGATAACAATAATTATAAACAAGAGCCGTTCGTATGTGGATGACGCGATTACAATAATACACTATGTGTACATTTTTTTTTATAGCCGATGGATGACACTGCAGCGGAGAGCGAAAAGAGCGTGTCCATGATAAAAGTTTATAAACTTTAAAACAATTTTACTAAAATTAATAACATTTTTAGTTTATAATTATATTTTAACCATAGTCTTTAGTAATTTAAAACACAACCTTCATAATTACTGTAAAATATATATTATACATATATATTTTTTCTACCACTTTACGAGGAAGCGTAACAGGACGCACTCTGTTCTTGTATAGGACGAGAGTATAATTATTCGTTTGATGCGTTGCTCTTGTAACATAATTGTAAGCACCGGACTTAATATTATATTAATAACGTCCTTAAAGGTTATAATAATTCATAAAATATTAAAATGTTATACGTATAAGCGCAGCTATACAGTATTAAATATCACTATGTGAGTTTACAATACTTTACAAACAGTGGGATTGTATTAAGTTAACTTTAAAATATACTTGAAATCATACCTAGTAGTTAAAACAAGAATAAAATATGTTTTAAATTTGTATTACAAATATTCATAATTTCGCAGCGGAGTAATCAACAAAGTTTACTTGTACAGTTTTACTGTAGAGTGTAGACTTTTATATTATTATATATACTTATTTTAAATCTACTGCAGTGTATTACTTCTTGAATATTAAATTTGGTCGCAAGAGCGACTTTTTCTTGTTAAAAGATCTTAAGTGTATTAGTTATTTGAACAAACAACAAATAAAATATATAAATAATGTCGTTAAAAAAAAATTATATTTCAAACTGAGATTGGATTGAATTTGGTTAGTCGTAAGGTTTTTCCTTCTTCTACATGTCCATTTTCAAACTCTGTATATTATAGTCTTGTCTTGACGTATACCTTCTTTGAATTTCTTCATTTATAATATTATATAACCCAAGAGTTAATAATTACTTTATATATTATATATAGGTTTAGTGCACAACTCTAACAAAATGGTTTAATAAACTTTTATTTGAAGAATAAAAAAGTACTGTGCCAAAACCAGATGAATTCATTTTATTTATAAAAATTATTTTCTCTCTTATCATCTTTTTTTCTTTGTGAAGGGCGTAGTTTCTTCCTCAAGGCTATATCCCTTACTTACTTACTCACTCGCTTACTCATTTAATTACTTACTTACTTTTTATTTATTTATTTACATTTGCATATTATGCACTTTCTATATTATATTATATATACAATAAATCTCCGGAGATAATTCACAAAAAAAATCGTTCTAGGTACAATATATTTTATTAAATTTGTATTTGTGTCTATTTTACCTAATTGTATAGGTATACGTGCGTGTAAATGCGCGTTTAAAAATTATTGTAAAAGCGCATCTGTATCTATATGTATATCAAGGCCGTAGCCAGAGGGGTTTAGAGTATAAATATGTTATATTATATAAGTTTTAAATATAATAAGCATTTAAACCTATTCAATCATATTTCAAGAAAAAATTTCTGGTGGGTCTAAACCCTGAACCCCCCCCTGGCTACGCCCTTGATGTATATATTGTATATAGATTGTCGAGTACGAATATAGTGAACGTGGCTTATATTATGTCACGGTATACGCGGTTATCCAATCCAAAATTGTCTTCTACAAATTTTGAAAAAAAAAATGTCATTTAAAAATAAATCGCAATAATAATATTGTGTTGGTAAAAAAAAAAACTCGACAGTATACGTGCGCGGCGATGATGGAAATTGCGATTCGCGTACTCCGGGGGCGATTCGATGGTTTTATTTCTGCTCGTGGAATAAATTTAACATGTATGGACAAAAAAAAAAAAAATGCGAACGGTGTGTTGCGGTACTTAGGCGACGGGAACGAGGCCGTTGTCCAGCCCCCGTGGTCGTTGGTTATAAATGTGTGTATAGGCACAGAAACTCTATAGACGAGAAAAGGGCGTCGCTGTGCAATGGTATAGTTTCCCGGCACACAGACGTATTTTTTTTTCTTCCTTCTCCTTTCGTTTTTCCTCCGTTCGCGACGACTGCTGCAACAGTGCGACGGGACTTCACGTGTTATTATATTATTATTATTATTATTATTATTATTACGAACGGGCGCGCGCGCACAATAACATACGACTGCGCTGAACTTTGAACCCCACCCGTCCGCCGCCGGTTATTAGCATAAAGGCTTCGCGCGTATTACTTGTCACCGAATTTGATTTATCCGCCGCCGAGTGTCACGCGTGTATATATATTATATATATATACAACGCGCCCGCGTATACACATACGATATTATTATGATATATTATATTATTATGTATAATAGTATATCGATGGCCGGCCGGTTCGGCGCGGAGACGGCGATGAATAATAATAATAAAAAAAATTGATTGTTTATTCAAAAGTCCTCCCGTCCCCAACGCGTATACCGTTGCGTTTTGTTTGTTTTATTACACCCCTGGGTGTCGGCGGCGGCGGCCTAGGCGGTTCGGCGACTGGTGCGTATAGCATAATTTTATTTCCCTGCAGCGTATATTACAATAATAATATAATCTCCGCCCGCGCGCAACAACTCACAGATGACCACCTCCGAGAGGTTATGACCTGATGCAGGCCGCCGCCTCAGACCGTACTGCGTGTGTGTCTGTATACGTTTTATGCTGTTATAATAATATTAGCGCATTGTATGCCGATATGTTGTACAGAGCATTTCGGTTTATTTTATTCGACGACAGATCACATGGCGTTCCTCCTATATTAGCACGTCGTCTCTCCGTCGAAATCGTTTCGCACCGATATAATGATAGTTTTTTTTTTTTTTTTTTAAACATTAAACGAAACGTAATACATTTCTTTAGGTTGTTGACAAAAAATAAATAAATAAATATCAAAACGGAAAACTAACTTAATAAGTGTTAAGATACAAAAAGTTTTAGAAAGTATTTACTGGTCTACACGTTCAAAATGATTATTTTTTAAATTGTACTTTTAAATACTTAATTATAACACCCAAGTTCCAATGTTTATATATTCGTATTATTCTTATTTATTTGTACACGTCCTTTATTAGTTCTGTGAATTACATTAATTTTTTTATGTTTAATATAATATGCTATAACTTATAAATTATAACAAAATTTACTCGTGTCTATTGACAATATTAATTATTATTTATCACTCATTAGTCATCACGCGGCATCATTATTTAATTTTTATATTGATAATACTGTAATTCCGTATTCTACACATCAAAGTTTTAATTAAATTACAAAAAATAGTTACGTCATTCTGTTTTTTTTTTAAATTCACGAGTCCTCGTCGAAATCCCAGTGCAATAGTTATTATACATTTATGATATTAATTTTCGTACATGAACCCAAAGTCAAAGTGACAGACGTTTTACATAATATTAGTATTGTACATCATGTGGTTCTCTTATCGATTGTTTAGCAATGCAATATTATCAGAACGCTGCGCTAGTTTGCTATTTACGTTTGGCATTTAATTGGAATTCTATTATTATTACCTACATAGGTAGTGAAATACTGCAAGTGAATCTAGAGCGTCAATCAACATCAACATCAATATCATCGAAATACCGCGTACGCCCGGGCCATATACGAACGACAGTTCGAAGAATTTAATCAAAGACCCCGTGCGAATGCCGTTTTCAGAAAGAAAAACCGTTTATATATTGTACTCGGGCTAGGGTTTATCGGTTTATTACGTCATGTTACATCCTGGTGTATATCCTTCCGTTTCACAGAATACAATAATGTTTTACGTTCGCCCGCGAGTATTTTGGCGATTACTGCAGCCGAGATACGATACGCCACGATAAATGAATTACAAGTCGTTACAGCGGACGATGAGATTAGGTTGGGTCATTAGCAGGTTTTAACGTTTACTTCCGCGGCCGATCTGCGCCGTTGTCGTCTTGATGCCAAATAATAATACGGTATGTTATTATATTATGTACGACGACCGTTGCAGTCGACCGACGGTCGTCGCAGTGGAGGATGCCCGCCGTTCGCGGGCGTGGATATTCTTGAGACGCATACCGTCATAAATCCAAATGCATATATATGTGTGTGTGTGTGTGTGTGTGTACAACCGGGTTGGCGCTTACGAGGTAGTGGGAAAACGTACGTACCCCGCCCACATCGTGAAACTATATATACATACGATTCCGGTCACGTGTTCACACTACTATATAGCTACGCTGCGGAATGGCGGCGGCAACGATCCCGTGTGTGTGTATACGTCATGTACCTAAATCATTATAACCCGTCACCACCGCGGATATATATATATATATATATGGCATGGCATACAATAATATATACGTATCTGACCCCACAACTGCAACTACAGCATTCAATCTCTATATATATTGTATATGATATTACGCGCAACACACCCGTCGAAAAGTACGAATTTATATATATATATATATTGCGCTATGTTGTTGTAATTAAACCAGCACACTATCACGAAGCCCACTGCAGAATTTCAGCATACCATATTATTATTATTATTATTATTATTATTATTATTGCGTCGACTTACACGAATTCTGAATTCGCTGCAACATCGAGGGCGAGTCTATTTCGGTATAGGTAATATTATAATGACGTGTACAACATGCCTTTGCGGCACACCTCTGTCGGCGTGTGTGGGTTCGGAAATTCGGGACAGAGGTATTTGCGAGCTTAGACTCGCCGTCGGATTCTCGCAGTCATAATGGCTTTATTAAAAGTGAATTTTTAAAATTTTTTTTTTCTACTTGTAGATTTTGGAGTTTTAAACGGTCCGTCGTTAAAAATCCAGCAGATTCCACTGCGAGTATAGTGACGCTCCTAGAATATTTTAAGATACTTTTAAGAGTAAATCACTTAAAAGCTTTTCGTCATGATTCCGTATCACCACTGACTTTGTTCAGCTGACCAAGTGTATGTGGAACTATCGTATTTATTTTCAGATTATTGAACGTTAACGCGTCGACAAATATAAGTAAAAATTCAAAGAAAAACCTTCATATACCGTGAAAAAATAAATCCACGTATTTGTTTTTTGTACGGCCCAAAAGAATAATATTAAAAATCAGACATAATAAAACGATTATTGTAAAACAAATGTCTCCGCTTTGAATGTAAAACAGAATCTTACTCATATCCAGTGCGCGAAAAAAGATAAATGAAGAATAAATAAAACGTTTCATTGTGAATACGGTTGCGGAAAAAATAATCGATCCTCCGTCATGAATTTTTTATCTTTTATTTTAAATAAATAAACATAAAATATGTAGGTATTCGAATCTTATATGAAAACGCATGATAATATCTGTAGACAAGACGATTTACAGTGACCCTTTTCGTTAAACCTTTGGCTTTTATATTTTACATTATCTGGGTACGACATGAATAAACTTCATGGCCTCTGAATATAATATAATATAATACATAATATAAATACCAGGAACTGTTCGTATTTAATATTAACTATTGTTAAAACTCTAGAACGTATAACTAGGTTGTATTATAAAAAAATGTTATAATAAATTAAATAAATATTTATATTAAAAGGCATAATACGTATTAGTCAATAAAAAGTATAATTGTGCTGAAATTTTCTGAAAAATACTTTTACAATTTAAAACGCAATTCCCTGAAATATCGGAAATATCTCTCAATACAGTCACGTAACCACAATGACAATATATATATATATATATTGTATATACATTGAAAATGTTTTCTGCTCATACAGCTTGTTTGAGTTGTGTTGTATAAATATAGTAATCCTATAAGAAGGCTTCCTATATGTATATACCTACTGTACAAAAGATTATCTTTCCTTTTAAACAAGTGCTCTTTTGCTTCCTATAACTCGAAAATTGTCGTACTTAGGAGAATACCTGTAGACCATATACCTACTCATACACTGCAGAGGATTACCATCCTTTTGTTTACCTTACTATTTCTTAGTGCGTTATCCAACGGTTTCCCTTTCAATTTAATAACTCTTATTTACTCTCTTAGTTAATGCGATTATTGCGTTGTATAGACAAAGATATTCTGAACTTACCTATAATTTCACACATGAAAATTTTGAGTTGCGTTAAATTTATTTTATTCACTATACAAGCTCTCTAATAGAACTAAGTGTTACACTAACGCGCGTACATCGAAATGCGTGCATAATGCGTTTCAAAGATTATAGCTAAAATTAGCATTTGACGTTTACTCTGAAAATGTAAAAAGAATATATTAATATATATATATATACATTTAAAAACAGTCATATATTATTTGCATGCCTATACTTTATATGTTATATGTAAGAGAAAAACTTAAACGGTACTCATTTATAATATATTATAGTTCAAAAGAATATTATATTCGATTACAAATTGTAATAGTTAGTTACACGATGTAATATAAATAAATATATATTATGTATACGTATTGCTGTATGGAAAAGCAGATAATACGTATATAAGTTTACATGGAGAATAACATAGACTATTTAATATGGAAATATATTTTGCATTATATATGCCAATAGTTAGGTATCTTCATACATTTTTAAGTAAATTGTTTTGAATTTTTTAACTATTCGCGTAACATATAATTAATCTATCTTTTTCTTATACTTATTGGTGAAATTCCAAAATTAGTACTATTTTAAGTTACTCATCGTTACAGATCTGCTATAGAATATGCTAATTCTAATAAAAAAATAATGGTCTGACTCAGTCATATATTAATTTTTATTGATATTATAACATTGTGTTTTCTAAATGTAATTACGCCCATATAGGGAAAGACACATTCTCCATTAGGTACTAAACAGACAAGAAAGAAATAGGACGACGTATTGTAAGTTGGTACATGGAAAAAAGGTTATAGAAATATCGTTTGAAAATTATTTAAATAACTAATGGTTTAATGGTTGATTTTAAATAGTTTTAATATACGTTAAAAATATGGATGTATAGTATAAACCAGTGCACCACAACCGTGTTTCGGGATATATATCTTTATCGCAGTCTGTCTATCGAATGATGTTATCAAAATAATATTCTATATAATATATATATATATATATATAGGTATACACTATACATAGTTGGAAATGTTTATAGCTCGCTGCAGGGTCATCTGCAGGAGGACGTAATACGAAGTAACTATATAGACACAATAATATATTTTTATAGACGGTGTGGCGAGGATGCGAGGGTGGTGTAAAGGAATAATAATTTATCGGCAGTGGAAATATTTGGGGAGAGTTTTTCTTCTCGCGATATAATATCACAATATATCTTTTTAATATCATAATATCACAAATCCTCTATACGCAGAGGAACGTTCGTTACAACGAAGCACCGACCACCGACGGCATTATATTATAATACGCGTTTTTAAGCAACACACAGTATAATAATAATATAGCTATATCTACGGATCTCATCATAATATACGAACATATAATAATATATAATATTGTTGTAATGTAATATGTATGCAAGAACGCATTACGAAGATTTGACGTAATATTTCAAATGTGTGATTTCGATATAAAAACATCGAGTCGATGCGCGATGCGCCCTTTATATAAACATATATAATATGGTGAAAACGTATTGTGTAATGGTTTTATGACGTTTATTGTCCGCGCGATGAATAACTTTGTCGTCGTCGTCGTCGTCGTCTTCGTCTTCGCGTATACGTATTTCCGACCGGCGAGATTTCATAAATAATAGGGTTGAGATTCAAACGCGTTATATAATGCGATGTGGGTTTTCTGCAAAACTTTTCTCATAGGTAATCCACCCCTGTATTTACGAGATCGTCACCACGCCGCCCCCGTCCGCCGGCCCAACCATACGTATACCACAACTTATACCAACACGCCGAAATATTGGATTACGGCGCACGTCGTCGCAGATCCGGAGCAATATGTCGTCGGTCGCCGCAAAAGGACGTTTTATTTATTCGTTTTGTATATTATTATTATTATTATTATTATTATTAATATATCACGTGTGCGGTTTCCATCACTATATACGGCTACCCCACTCATATATACCCGCCAACATCACTGCACACACCGCCGTCCGCGCCGATAATGCCTCTCCGTCGAAAAACGTTATTATTTGATAACAATAAAAAAAAAACCCCCCCACGAAAGCCACGAGAGCCATTGATATGCCGGTATACTCGATGTTAACCCTCGCAAATGCATATAATATATATATATGTAATATTTACGTGGGTTTGTGCGTGTGTGTGTGTGTGTGCTTGCTGGGTCTGTCGAAAAGACACACTCGAGATAGGTCGAACGCGTCCCCTGCACACCGCGACGCGTGCACGCGGGGGCGCGGGCGAAGGTATTAACGGGATGATTTTGACAAATTGAATTCCGCCGTTTGACAGGTTCTTTTTATTTGTACCCCGTGCGAGGGAGTAGTAACGAGAGAAAGCAGAAAATCAATGACACCGACGTGCGTGCACGGCAGTGTTTACGCGCACCGCCGGCGGTGGTATACGCACACATATATATATATATATACACACACCACCTATATCTACCACACACACATATATGTGATATATATATATATATATATACGGCGGTATAATATGTAGTGTAGCCGCGTCAAGACCTATATATATATGTGTTCGACGTGCACAGCTCGCGCACAATATACGCACTGTATATATAATTTATAATATTCTGTTTACCGCCGAAATATTATCTGCTGCATTTTAAATGGCTAGGCCCGTCGACGGTGATGCAGTGTGCACCCGTACGCGATGACGTTTTGCAGCTCGTCGGTGTCGTCTCGCGAACCCGTCGCCAAATGCGGCAGATATTTTCAAAACTGTGGGCGGAAAAAAAATGTTCACCAAACCATGTATATTTAAAATAAGACGAGTAATAGATATTGTGGACGGTTTTAAATGATCGTATTCTTCAATGCTTAATGATAATGTGTTGAAAATTCTGATTGCAACAAAAAAAAGTTAGAAACTTAGAAACATTAGAAGATCGTTTAAATTATCAAGTCGTTTGTGAAATAATAAATTATCCATATTCCATAACGTTATTGTACTATGGTTATTTATGTTATATAATATATATTATATTATAATAAGGTGATGCATTTTGCAGCTGTCAGATGCTTTTTCACCACTTGTATTTCTTCACTCTTTGTTTTTCTTTAGTTTATTTTATATTAATTATTATTATTACAATGAGTAATGTTAATGAAATACTAATGGCGATATTTTTTATTTTTTTCATTTTTAATTACTTTATAAATATTGTCTTTTCTTTTTGTACCTACTCCCATTTTCGCCATAGGCGCCTTACTCACTCCCCCACCTGTTACTCGCCCCTATCTACCTACGAATTTCTGAAAATGTATGTCCGATAAGCGCGTTATATTCATTATATCTTACACACATCACACATAATAATATATCATGTTAACTATAGAGTTGAGAATATATTATCAAAACGACTCTTTGAGAAAGTCACTATATAGTTATTGAGATAAAAGACAAATTTTAGAAAATCGTGACATACCGAAAAACGGAATTTTAAATTCAAAGTAGACTCTAATGTATGTATCTACTGACTACTACTACTATTTTGTTTATTTTATTTTATAAAATATTATACAAAATAAAAGTATTAATATGTATATATATTTATATGTTTTACTTCGGGATTGTTTAAAATAAATTCTTCCAGATAGTGTCTTTCCAAAAACTACAGAAGTAAAAGTTTTTTCTAAGTACCTACTGCTTTCTTGAGTCATGCGCACCATTACAAATTTGATAAATTAAATTGAAAATCAGCAATACTCGCCCCTGACTTACAATTATCTAATTTGAAATAAAAACCCTGTACTTTGTGTAAAGTGACAATAACAGTTGAACACGTCTTTACAGTATATCATAGATAGTAGTGAAGTACACTCAAACCTACATGGAGCCATAGGCCCTGATATATCGAAAAACTTATTTCCTTTCTTAAAGATACGAGACTGGATAAAGAAATTCAATAATATTACAATTGAGTAATCTATTATCTTTTATCTATTCTATTGCAAAACATGTAGACAATACATATAATATATTAATAGCCTTTGTTACTGAAATTACATAAAATCAATTAAAATAATAATAATAAATATTAAAAGATTATAATAAAAACATATTATTATATATGCAATCTATTTATATATAAATATATATATATATTGTATACGTATGAGAAAAATATAATAAAATTACCCTACTGTAAACTAAAAATAAATAAAGTAAGTACCTATTACCATTTCAACATTCATATCCCAGTTTGCAATTTTGTGTGATAAATTATCACTGGAGTGATTTTGTATTAAGTATATAAAAAGTTATATTTTGCATTCAAATCTACAAATAAAAATGTTATTCAACAATATTTTTGTCACGTTTTTAATATTTTCCAATTTAAAATATTGTGGGTGATAAATTATTCAAGAACAAACATGAGCACCAACTTAGATTTGATCACTCATAAAAAAAAAAACAACATTATTAAAAACTAGTGAACTTATTCTGCTATATGTTTGGAGATATCGGTATTGTCATTATTGAATAGGTCACTGTATTATTGTAATGGATGTATTGCATTCAATCAAAAGACTGAGCTGCGTGTTAGTCGATGTAATATACGAAGAAATAGCAATACTCGTAAAGTGACCACTAAAAAAATACCCATTAGATAACATTTTCTACTGGAAAAGTAGTACACACCGCACACAAAGTAGTTCAGTCCTCAGATAAAAAGGATGTTCTCAAAAAGAAAAAAAAATAATAAAATAAACATCATTGTAAGACTGTAAAACAACTAGCTCCCACGTTACACTTAGAATCTAAAAAAAATGCCATCTAATTTATATTTGTTAATGACGAAAAAAGATTTTTGCGATTTAGTTATTCGTTTACACATTTAACGATTTCGATAAAAGATTTCGTTCGTAGGTATAAATATCCACAAGCCCGTGATCATGTCACACGGATGGGATTATTATGTCACGAATTAAAAATTCGAAAAATATTGTTTATAAAATAAATACGACAATTAGGTTTTTATATATGTGTGTATTTTAACACGAGAGATAAACGAGACCTAACGCAGCTATAGACACTTACCTATATATATATATCATCATGTAGGCGGCGCTTATACAGGGGTGGTTGGGGGTTCAAACCCCTCTGAAATAATTTCGAGTAACGAGGAAAAAATTGTTTTATTATGTTGTGGCGCAATTTGTATTGCTAAATTTTCTAAACCCCCCCCCCCCCCCGAATTTTTTTTTGTATACGTGGCTGTCATCGTGCGATAGTAAATTATATCTTAAGATATATATATATACTATATACTGCAGTGCTAGTACCTATATTATTTAGGAGTGCAGAGTAGATTATTATTATTATTATTATTATTATTTTGGAAATGAAGAATAATGCTGTCATGTTTTCTGGCAAAAGAACTTTTGTGTTGGGCGGGTTTTTTTTTCATTTATCACTACGCGGTACTGTATAAGGAAAAGGGAGCGGCTATGTACGAAACGAGACGAGAAAGTTTGTGCGGCCGCAAAAACAACCGATGTCATGGATAAAATGTTTTGATGAGTAATACACGAATAGCCGCGGCGGAGGACTCGCGGTGATGGGTGTGTGTGTGTGGATATATATGTATACGCGCGTTGGACGGGACGAGCGGTGTCGGAGAGGAGTAAAACGCTACGCAACTTTTTTCATTTAAATTTCACTCAGTAGTAGTGCTCTCTACGTGAACATCAAAATATTTTTTATACAAAAGTTCTCATACCTTCCCCTTTATTAGACAACATAAAATAATAATAGCAACAACTACGATAATATAACGATATACGTATATACGTATACGATTTTAGTGCGGAGCGCAATTTGCCCCGAATCGATTATAACATTATGCGTATTATATTATTATTATTATATGTTTCAAACCAGTGAGCTAGCCGTATCATAACGAACGTCTTCGAGATCATTCGGCTTAATACCTCCGCACAGTGTCGAGACTTGTCTAGATAAGAGTTATATTGCAGCCGTATAATGGGCGTACGATCATAAAAGTATAACCTCTTCCGAGTGTCGTTCGATGAACAACACTAATATCTATAAAAAAAAAAAAAAGTGCCTATAAACTTATACAAAATAATTATTAAATATAAAACGAATGAAACGCGCGTATTCGCCGAGTCTCGTCACTGATGTATAGTTTTGTTAAATGTTATTTGTTCATTTATTTGTATGAAATATCGACAAAGTGATAATGATAGATGATTTGTGAGGAGCGGGCAGGGATTAAATTATTTTTAAATAATTTATAATATACGTTTAATCGCGATAAAATACAATATAAATGAGCGAACAGAGAAATAGTAATATTAACTATTATAGTTTAATAGGTATTTAATTTTTTTATCTATTCGTTATCGTACAAAGGACTCCCGAACTCTTCGTTGAAAGCTTTGGGCGTTCTTGTGCAATATACGTGCTATACTTTGGTTGGGGTTGATGTAGTTGCAGTTTGGATTCAAACCCACTGGTGCATATGAGTGTATTATGATACGTCTCTATAATGTCCTGTTCGAATTCGATTTAAAGTTTTAAAGTAAACTATCTTTTATAATCTTCCAAAGGAGGCTGTGTCCAGATGGTTTGCTCGTGGGATCCAAGAGGAGAGGAGATATAAATTACTAATAAAATATTATTTTTCTTAACATATTTCATATAGTAGAACGATATAACATAAATATTTTACTTTAAGTGTTTCCCAACCATTGTTATATATTTGGTTTAAGACGCTTTTTCTGAAAGGCAAACCAAAACAAAGAAATTCTAGTAATACTGTTTTACTATAATAGCCAATAGGTTTTATTTATATCAATGTTTTTAGTTTGATTCTATAATTTAATATATATTATGCCTGTTACCCGATAAAAATCAAACCAGTAGGTTGGGAAGAACATTGATTTAAACCGTAGTATCTATATTCTGTATTTGTAATTATTGTTCGTTTATACTATTTAATTTATATTTTATTAGCACCTACGCAATATAAAATATTATCATGTGGGTTTAAACAATATGAATTATGAATTCATAAACGTATTATATAGAAAATTGTATAAACGAAAAGAACCTGTCAATAATATGACAGGATTATTGAGCAATGTGTATAATAATTATTCTTTACAAGTTAAGTCTTGAAACATCAACTGCACTTGTTTCGAGAATTTAATGTCTCCAGTTCGTGTTAACATAATTAAAATCGGAACGCTTGAAACTTAATTGATCAAATACACGCGATATTTGTAGTCTGTGGAATGGCGCGCTACAGTGTTTATACATAATATATTGTACACAATAATATATAGTGTAGTACAGCGGTTTACATAAGGTTCTGATAAACTTCCAACGTTAATCATAGATGAATATAGGTATATATATATAGGCTCAAAAATGTCAATAGCCCCCGCCTCCCCAAAAGGGAATTGTATATACACATCCGTGGGCCAAGTAAACAGTAATCGGAGTGCGGGCTGCCACTTTACTTAAGATAACATTAGGGACTGTAGTCCTTCAAAATTCAACAAAATGTCTGCCTATATAATATGACGCTAATGCGTTGGTTTTCAATTAATCAATTGGTGACGATATACCATAAAGTAGTCTATATATTCGTTCGGAGAACACGTGTATACGTGAATTTGATAGTTTTGATGAAAAAATAAGAACAAAATGTGAATAAAAACCTATTTCAATGATGTAAAGTAAAAATTATGTCGACAAATTTCTATGTATATCTAATGCGTATATTATACGTATAATAGTAGTCGTATTTAAATCTAAATGCTTTGTCTTTGTTGGTATACATTTCTGTTGATTTGGTGTATTATATAATCCGTAATAATTATTCGAAAATTTTAAGGGTATTTTTCATATAGCGATGATAACAAGCTGTTATTGAATACCACGGCTATAATGTTCCATGTCGTTTTAAAATATTATTGTTTGATTTATTGAAATCAGTTTTATTAAAATGATTGCGTTAAATCATATATATGTCCCGTTATCAATAGTGCCAGACTCAGAATTGTGAGTGCCTTAGGGCTTATGGTAGAATTTACTGCTAAAGTGCTAAATATTGAACGATTTGAACGTATATACTTATTATTTTTCCTGATTATTAAACTATCCATATGACGAACACAAAACTTTGAGAACAGATTATTGGATTTAAGCTACTTGAAATAAATCAATAGGACAAAAATTATGATACAAGCCAACTCATATTTGACCAAAACGCAATAAATTAAATCAAAAATAATGCAGCTTACAAAATATAACATTTTTGTAGTAATTTAATTAAATTATAAATATTAGGTATGTTACTTTTTTTTTATTATTCAAATTACGAACATTTATAATTCATCATAGTACTATCGTCACAATAATTCCGACATATTATACGTAAACGCGTCTTCTCATTAATATTCATCCAGCGAATTCGTTTCAAAAGAAACAAAAATATGAGGATAAATTAAAAAGAAAAAAAAACGTATTTATAATCTTAAATCATCTTAAAAACGTTTTAAGAACTTGCGATGACGACGGGCGCGTGCAGCGCCCGATCCAATGATTTATAGAATTCCCAATAGAAACGTTATAAATTATTTATTATCCCCAAACTCCCCTACCTTTACCGATATTTTATATGTGCGCTCTTTGGTGCAGTTTACCGAGGGGCGTTGTTTCGTGTTCACGCGTATACTTAGCATGCTTGTTTGAACTTCGTTAGTGTACACCGAGTGGTTGATGTATATACGCACGTACCTGAACGTCTAAACCAAACCGTAACTGTAAACGAGGTCTTTGTATGGCTCTCGTCGTGACTCTGAACGCGTAAAACCCGACGACGTACAAAGTCGTATGTCAAGACGAATTATATAATTTTATTACATAATATACGATGTTATAAAAATAATAAAATAATCAATAGGTACGGTTTTAATTTTAATGGAAATACCAAAGCAATACGATACCACTATGATTATTTGTTTCGAAAAAAAAAAACTTTAAAGAGCTCCCCTGCAGTTTTCTTTAATCTAAACTTCAATTATTAGTGTATTATTGTCATTTATTTATGTATATATAAATTATTATATACAGGTATATTAACGAAGTATAGTTTATATTATACTCAATTATATTTGCAAAAAAATCCCGTTGACACCCCGCGAGTATATTATTTCACCAACAATAATATATTTTAATGATGAAATGTCACAGAATAAAAAAAAAAATAGGATAAAAAAAGGAAATCGAAAAAAACAATTCCAAAAATACATTATATTCGTTTTTCGTCGTCGCCTTTGAACATCGAGTATAATATTGTATAATATATATACGCAATATTATGTATACACGTTTTCTCCTCGTCGAAATAAACCGTTAAAACGATCAAGTGGTATTTTTTTTATTTCGTTATTAATAATATTTCTTTTTCTTTTGGAAAATGTACACCGACGAAAGACGAACGTGTCGCACACAGCCCGCACACAATAATAATACGATATTATATAATACAATAATATTACAAGTGTGTGTCTATACAACCGTGTTGCTCGAGGACCCAAAAGAACCCCATAGTATATAAAGGTATATATATATACAGTCATCAACCGCGAAGCTTATCCTCTGTTATTCGACGTCCCTTCTTCCGTTCGTGTTATTTTAACGTCTCTGCGCCCTTCCTGTGCGGTCCTCTATCCGACTATACACCATCATGGCGGTAAATATACACTATACAGGGCGATTATTTTAACAGTAAATATTTTTTTTTTTACACAATTCAAATTAATTACGAAACTATAATTTTGAAAATAAAGTATATTTTTATCGTCACTTATCATTTAAAAGCTTTATCTTTTTTGACTAATAATTATACATACATTTTAAACTTCGAATTACGAAGCGGTAAATTTTGTTGAGAATTTTGCTACATGTATGAAAATTGAATTTCAAACGAGTAGTTAATTATAGTTGTAATAGTATTTAAAGTTTGTATTAGCGGAGTGTAAAAGTGTAATTTATCAACTTTTTGAAACGTAGGTACTTCGGTGCCATTTTATTTCACTTATCTATATTCTATTATATCTTTAAATACTGATATGTGATAACTGATAAGTAATAACTAACAATTTTTTTAAATTTAAAATTAAAAGTGTTAGAAAAGCTTTGTGTATCAAATAATATATTATTTATGTTATATAAAATGCTATGAAACCATAAATAAAAGCAGCTGTTTAAAAATCGAAAACCAGTCAACGAATGTATAACCGTGTATATCTATCTTAACGTTTTTTGAAAAACCGAAAAAAAATTGATACATTTGGAAATACTATTTATCCGCAATGGTTCACCCTGTATATGCTATGGCCGTCGTCGTCGCGGACCTCGCCCTCCCGGTAAGCCAAACATCGCCGTGCGTGCCGTCGGTCATGTTTTTCAATACTGGATTATCTACCACTCACTCGCCCCATCCACAACACCGCCACAATCTGCGGCTCGTCGACGTTTACTAATTTGCATTTCATCCCGTTCGAACTTTAAACGCCAACATAATATTATTATTATATATATATCGTATTGTTTACGTCGGTGGATGTTACGGAATACCAGGCAAAATGTTTACTTGCAAGTTGCAAGTCACCACCTGCAACGAATATACGGTATACCGATTCGCTGCTCGAAACGACCCTAAAGCCATAGCCCATAGGATATTATATGACATTATTTACGGTGTACTAGTTGCAATAATCCCTTATTCGCGAAATCGTCGCAATACCAGTACACTGCAGTGTTTACACTTATAAATTATAAAAACAACTACCTATTATGACAAATCTTCTATACGCGTAAAACCGTACCTTTATAATCGTATATATTATGTGTACTATATATACTACGTAATATTATAAGATAAAAATTACTGACATTTACTATCCAACTTTATTAATATTATTCGTTATACGTCCCTAAAAACGATCGATTTCGATTTCGCAGCTCGAAATTTCTCAGTTATATAGCCCGTAACTAAACGTATTACTATTATATACGTGTATAAACAATAATAAACAAATAAACTCGAATCGACTTGTATTATTATATCGCGGTAAATTATCACATCAGACCGAACGGAAGAACGGGTTGAGCGACGTTAAATATCTATAGTACCTATATACCTATACATATAAAGTATATAATATTGTGAAAGAACAAAGTGCGTCTAAAATATATGTCATACTATATATACTTTATATACGCGACCATATAATATATTCTGTATATTTGTATCAAAGTACACAATTTGTGGACTTACCTAAATTCGGTCTAGAATAATAATACAGGATAAAATGAATTTTACGATCCGTCTACCGTGAAAAAAATCAAGTGCCTAGAAATGTCACCGAGACAAATTGTCTTCACAAATCACGCGCACATCGCACATATTATACGAACTAGCGCACTTCCGTTTATATATAATACTCGCGCGTAGTACTATTTCTCGTTTTTTTTTTTTTTTTTTATTCTGTTCAACTCATTATACCTGCTGGAGGTTAGGCGCCTATTGTATTGTTTACATTTGTATACTTGCGAGAAAAAAATAGCTCGTGTTTATGTCGTTTTTCAAATAGCATTTTATATTATATATTATATAATATGTATAATACATACGTTGCTGTCGGCGTATTTTCTTTTGGAAACCAATACGCTCCGCTCTTATTATATAAATCATATATAATACCTACTATATAATATATGTTACGCACACTGGTGATATTATACGTGTATAGTATAATTTTGAATTTTCCGTAGACGTTTGTTTGTTATTATTATTATTATTATTTTTTTTTTTAAATAAACGCCATCCAAGACTATAAATAATTTTCGATCGCACGCGTGTTTCAATAAAACACTTCACGTCGTCGTATATATATAGAAGTCTAAGACTCGAGTTTATGTATATATTATATTGTATAGATGTGATGTATAGGTTCCGTGTAAGCGAAGGCAACAAATCATCATGCGAGTAAAACACTACATTCATAACAATGTATTATATGTATATAGTTATATAGTTCCGTCCATAATGTTGAATTAATTTCGACGTGGAGCCTTATAGTTGCAGGAGTGCTTTATATATTCTGTGGTATTATATCACCATTATCCAAAATCATTTAAAAACAAACATATTATAGAGACATTTTTTGTACAAATATTGGTTTTTTACATGTGAATGTAACCTAAATTAAAATATTGATACATTCCTATTTATACCGACGGAAAATGTAAAATTTAGATTAGAGCGAGATATTTAATGCTTTTTATTAGATCGTTGAATTATTAATTTGTTTGGATTTTAAACAATATATTATATACCTAATACTGCAACTCGTAATTTTCTGAAATAATTAAAATATTTAGACAAATATTTATGAAAATCAACCAGAAGTCATCGCAATTTAAAAAATAAATACTATAATACATGTCTATGAAAAAAAAATACGTATCGTACTCTATCAACCAATCGTGTTTGTTTTACTTTTATAAGCACAACGGAATATCACATTAACCACATATTACATTTGAATGGAAATACTGTAAATATAACTTCGAGTGGTTATTACTTCTTTTATATTTTCGTGAATAAAAATTGTTGACATAATTTATATCGTTGTAAAGTATTATGGTATAATATTGTGTAGCCAAACACTATATTAACAGTCAGTATTTATATTATACTTGACCGGTGTCCTACTCCTGTTCCTGTATTCGTGTCGTCGACGTTAAATAATTATTATATACCATAAAATATATTTAAAGTATGATATTAAAATCGGAAGATAAAAAAACGACTGCCCGTATACTGCGTTCGTATCGTCCGGCGTTTTATTTTTGAAAGTCGTCTGTGCCACTATACGTTCTGCCGTTACCGATTTGAAAATTCATCCAATACGCATCTGATTTATTACGAACTCGCCTCGTCCTATATATATTCGTATATTATTATATGTAGCCGCGGCGCAGATGTAACGCGCGGGCCCGTTCGTATAATGTACGGACTGCAAAGTCACTATATATATATATCTTAGACCCTAAACACTACTATAATACAAATTGTTTTCCAGTTACATTATAGATGTACGGACATTAATTTACGAGATCATTATCCGGTGCAGCGGCGGCGTTACCCGTATTATTATATATACACACGCGTACCTATATAATATATTGGTGCTGTTGTCGTGTATACGACTGGGGCGGTTTATTCGTTGCACACTTGCACTTCGTCTTCCGTCGTCGTTAGTCGTTTACGAGACGTGAGAGATATCAGCGGACGGAGGATTCGCCCCCTCGTCCCCGTGTATAGGTACACACGTACTAGCTATACTCTCGGATATATGTGCGCAAGATGTGTGTATGTAACGTATACATATATATATATATATATATATATCTGTAACCGACCGCGACGACGACGGCGACGGAGATGATGATAATAATAATGGCTTGTTTTCTTTGTGTTACAAATCGGTTGTTCAGACCATATAACTGTATATTATATAATGTACGCCGCGTCCGACGGACGAGGGATGTATACCACCACCTATACCCATACGGTTTAATTTCGCCAAAACTTTACGCACGCGGTTCTTATTTTTCTCGCGGCCCCTTTTTTCTTACCACCGTGTATACGGACTACGCCATTCGTTTGCCGCGATATTGCACACACACACACATAATATTATATATTATATATCGGTATAATAATAATAATATGCTGTATATCATTGCACATGACCGGCGCGTATTACTTACCTCGTCCGAGAACGCTGTACCAGCTGTCATCGTTCCGGAAAAACGCATTAATTGCGCGTATAAACGTATACGAGCTCACTGCGCTGTATATATAGCTGCAGCAGTATTACTAAACTGTTTTTGTTTTGCCGGGGAAAACGATGCCGGCCGGCACACATGCCGGCGTATTAATAATATCACATATTATATATACTTATATATATAGGTACTTGTTGCACCGCGTACGTGCCATAAATCTTCTTTTAAAAGTACTTACGCGCGTTTTTCTCAGCTAAATATTTAGGCATGATATTTCATCGGCGCAATTAGGGTTCGAGTACTCGTAATACTCACTGCTATGTAACACTTGTAACTGTATATAATATTATTGTATATATAGTACCGCTCCCGCCCCTCCGCTATGATGGTTACTCTAAATACTACGACGTATATACTAAAACGTTTTGTTTGTTATACTTACCAATTACCAATATAATGTTGAGTGGTTCTTTTTAATAGTAAAACTTATTTTATCAAAAGTATTACCATTGTTGAAAATATTTTTTAATTGAAAACATAACAAAACAGCGGTTTTGAAAAAAAAAATTATATTTTTAATTTATATTATTATTATTCTTTTTTTAGTTTTTTTTTAAGTTAATTACTTTTTGAACGACAATATACATTTTTCATTTCATTTCCCGAAGTAATAGTGTATTTATTTTTAAGAAGATCATGATGCTGGTATAAAATCAAATGTTTTAGGTACTAATAATTTATTAGTCACAGACTTATAAAAATGTTAAAGTTTATTTAAGCGGAGTAGTACAGACTATATAGATTATAGACCATCATTTTTCAGGTTACTTTTTTCCTTAATGCCACTTTGCTCCAATCAAAAAAGTAAATAAAACAACTGAAGAATGATGATGATAAAAATATTTAGTTGTTTTTTTAAAACGTTAAATAATATAATGACTTCAAACAATGTAAAAATATATTTTCAAAAACATTAATAATTTTAAGTTTAACTGTTAAAGAATAACTCTGTAAATTATAATTCTACAACGAAACATTAACGTATTCATAAACGGAGTGGCCATTATAACAGATACTTTATTGTATGCTCAATTTAGGTGTACCTATATAGTTACTATAAATTATAAAATTAAGTTTAAAAATATACATTGAAACAAAAACAAATTAATACGACAATACAGTCCACGAAAAAATAAAACTTTATATGCATTTATAAGATAAATACATATTATTCGTAAAATCTTAAATCACTATACTTTTCAAGGAACGAGAAAAACGTCCAAAAATGATTGCTGTATTGTCTCTAATGAACTTTTCAAATTTATTCTTTTCAGCTAATTTTATCAAGAAAA
Organism: Rhopalosiphum padi; assembly: GCF_020882245.1. Taxonomy (NCBI): domain Eukaryota; kingdom Metazoa; phylum Arthropoda; class Insecta; order Hemiptera; family Aphididae; genus Rhopalosiphum; species Rhopalosiphum padi. Next base: position 44,424,829 of record NC_083597.1, read on the forward strand.
AATTTATAAGCAGTTTATATTTTGATAACTAAACAAAGTTGAATATCGTTTTCTAAAAGTAAAGCGAAATGAAAAAAAAATTGAGTTATTTTCTTGCTCAACCCTCCAAAATATATTATATACTCAGAAATCCATTCAATTATTTAAAAAAAAAAAAAATAATAATAATAATAATAACTACGTGTACATCCAAATATATTTTATTATTTGAATGTTGTATCCATTATGTTTTTCCATAGCAATATTATATGAGTTATGACTTATGATGAATTATATAATAATATACTAATGATTTTTTTTGATTTTATTTCAGGTACGAAACAAATTGCTGAGTGAAAATTCATTATTTGTGCTTACAACATTATTACAGGTAATACTATATTGTTATTATTAGGGTCCAAAACTTGATGACCTAAAAATCTTTAAAAAAAATACACACAAAAAATAACTTATTATTAAAAAAAAAAACTATGTTTGTGTTATTATACAGCGTAAAATGCACTCAATTTCGACTGTGTGTATAACACAGTATTTATTATTTATTCGTATTAGGATCATTCTTTCTATAGGATTAAATATTTTAAATTCAAAACAATAATATATTATTTAAGTTCCAACTCAGTTCCAAGAGTTTAAAATAAATCACTAGCGAGATAGATGCCGATCCATTGCCGCGAATGTGAATTGTACGTGATGATGACTGATGACTCATTCCTTAGTGTTATTCGAAGGCTAATCTATTTTATGATAATAAACGCCTATAATGGGCTTAATACGTACAATTGATACAATATTATAACATACACAAGAGTTAAAGTTAATTAATCTACTGAACATATGATAAGTAAAAATGTATAGATAATTCAAAGATAATAATAATAATAAATTATTTATGATTAGATTATAGATTTCAATACATATTTTAACCTAGTTGAGTAATGATTGCAAAATAAGTTTTTATTGAATTTCCTGTAGTTAACATTCTATAAATCGGAGTAAAATTTGTACTATTTGGCGATAGGTATTTGTGTAAAATGTTTGAGTTTCACGAGTTTTAATGTAAGGGACGTTTTTAAAATATATTTTACTCAATAGTTCTAGAATTAAGACAATCAATTTGAGATTTCAGTAATTTCTAGAGCACAAAAAACATCATTATTCATTATAGATTTTCTTTTCTTTTCAAGTGACTCGATATTAAAATGTTCTTCTAGTTGCTCAAGAGATGCTGCATCAGTTTTGTTTGTTTTATAAGCTAATGTACGTAAAAGCCTGTTCTGAACATGTTCAATTTTATTTATTAAGCTAGCTTGATGAGGGTTCCAAATTATTGAGCCATATTCTAAAATAAAACAAACTGGAGAGAAATATAACACTTTTAAGCAACTTGGATTATTGAATTCCATGAGTTGCTACGTGTATTAATCCAAAAGTACAGAGACCTTCATTGCACGTTATATTTATATAGTATGATTGCCAAAATCAGATATTTCCAGTATCTAGATCTTTAATATGTGATACTACTATTAAATCTACGCCATTAATTCTGCATTGAAATGTTAAGTTTGAGTCGAGAAAAAGAGATTGAGAACATTTATCTACATTAATAATTAAGCCATTTAATGAACACCAATAGTTATCTAAATCAGATTGTAGTTTACCGTTTTCATTAGTAGAATATATTGGTAATTGCCACTATATATATATATGCTATACAGAGTTGAAGGTCTTGGGCGAACATTAAGACTTTACAGTTTACAGTAATTAAAGATATTACCGACGTCATTTATAAATCATAGATAGTGTCCAGCCCGAGGAACTCCTGCAGATGTGACTTTAAAAATCGAAGAAATTGAATCACTTAATTTAACTTGTTGAGTTCTGTTAAATAAGAATAATTTAAACCATTTCAATATACATCCAGAAACATCATTATATTTTTAATTTTTTTAACAAAATAGATATATCAACACTATTGAATGCTTTTTTTTTATCAATAATCAGTGTTTACTGCATTGATCTGTATGTCATTACTGATTAAAGCCACAAGGTCTGTGTAATACACTAATACATTTTCAATGTTGATTTAGCATGGCGAAATCCATGTTGATTATCGAAAATTGTATAAGCAAATACTGTTGCCAATTTAGATGCTAATATTTTTGATATTGTGCTTGTTCGAACAATTATATTTAGTAGAGTCTGCTAAAATATACTCTGACACTAGGACCAATTAAGGATTAAAAAATTAGGATCCAATTAGTTATGTATATTTTTATGTATTAAATATAAAAAGTTAGAAATAGATAGTTAAATATAATATTAGTAAAACGTCGTTACGTACCTATATAAACACGTTAAGCTTGTTACCAGTACTATAGTAGGTAGTAAATAAAAATATCAAGTACCTATAAATAATATTACTGCACTAAACAAATATGTTACAAAAAATAATATAAATAATTTTAAAGAGTATAAAAATTGGTAACAAAAAAAGTTTAAAACGGGTAAAAAGTGCAAAAATTCAACTTTTGTTGCGAACTTCACAACAAAGGCACTGGAGAAATTCTAACTCTCGATCTCATTTCTTATTTAATCATCTCGATTATATATTATTATAACTTTACCAAATTGAAAGACTTACAAACCGTAGAGTCTTGATTAAAATAAAACTAACTTGCTAGTATAACAGGGTGGTTATGGCGGGCGGTACACAAATATGCACCATTAAAATTCACATTATAATTTACAATCATAACATAATTGCGTCCATTCAAAATTGCAAAATTCAGAATAAATAACACAAAATCAATGCACGTTTTGTATCTAAAAACATAATGTCGCTGTAAATGATTAAAGTATCTATAGACGGGCGAGATGGTGCCGAGTAATATATTATTAATTATTATGTTAATATGTAGATTGAAATCTCATCACAAAACCGACCGATTATCTGCTATCTGTGATAATACAATGTATATTATAGTAAATTGTTAAATAACATTAACACAGACCCGAACTGTTTATAATTTATATGATAATATTGTATAGTATAATATAGGTATGTATAATGTATATTATTATAACGATATCGAGCATTCGAACTGTCGACACCAGCTGCAGTTACACGATCGCTGTTCCTTATACGGTTTATCGGAGGGCGTGAACAGCGAAAAATGTTTACAGATTTGGGCGGGAGGTGTTTAAATGTTCAATCCGATGTGACGAATTCATACATACACAAGTATACCCACACATCTATCACTCGATGAGCGAGTGTGGTCCTACAGGCTACAGTGAAACGACGAAACGTCTTGCCGATCGCGGGACCGCATTGCGACGTCGGAAGTTTGAGGTTGCGCGCGTGCGCTCGTGTCTGCAACTGCACCTGCACCGAAACGTTTTTGAGTATACATTTTCGTGTAACCGATACTATGATAGAAAAAAATATTAATAATATCTAAAAAACGTGGATACATGAGAAGAAATATGTACCGATACTCTGGAAGAAAATAAAATAATTTATATACGAGTGTACGAGTACTGTGTCACTATATATATATATATGGTATATATCTTTAAACGTTGAAATTAGTATATAACATATTGTCTAGGAGTGATTAATCGTCATTTCCAACCAAAGAAATTCGGATATTATACGTTTCTCACCGGTATCCCGTGATTTCGAATGGAGGTTTTGTGAAATTATTTCAACAACCATACATATTTTAATAAAAAAAAAAAAAAATGATTTCTTTTTTGAAAAAATGGAAAGATCTAACGTATGTGTTTACTATATTAATTAATTAATTAATTTTTTTTTTTATATAATAATACAAGTGTAAATTATACTATTTTACAATACCTATAGCTAAAGAAAACAGAAGTTATAAAATATAAAAGTTATGAACACATGATATACTATATACTATAGAGTGCCTTTGGATTTTTAGAAAGTATCTTAGGGTGCGGCGTGAGTAAAAAATGGTTGAGAACTCTGCTGTAGAGTATTAATTTTTAATTCAAAACAGCCCACTGTATTTTTGTTTTGCTGTTGAATGTACTGCAACGCCGTATGATATTTACCGAAAACTGCACAACACATTCTCATCTCTGCCTATTGATTTTGACTGCTGGCTATTTCCTGTTTGGATTTTCAAACAATGGCATGTGGTTGGTAAGGTTACCTACATAGTTAGCTCGTGTGTGGTGATGGGTCATAATCCTACATTACAAAAATATTATTATTATTATTATATTTTCTTTAAACCAAATACCAATTGCAGCAGATGCTTTACTGATAAATTTATAAAAAAATGTATTTTAAATTATCAGCTGTGCGTTTTTAAAATCTAATCGATTTTACTAAAAAAAAAAAAAAAAAATTAACACTATCATAATATATATAAATTGATTGTTTGAGAAATTTAAGTTTAAAATTTTTATAATTTCATTGTTTACCCAATATTATTATTATTAATCATATGATAGGTACACAAATATAGCTGCAGTACCTATATATTTTTACGTATTTACATGACATAACGATACCTAATCGTTATTCAGCTTGTTTCACTTGTACTGTAAAGAGAAATAAAGTATATCTATTATTATTATATAATGTTGGGGGTGGGTACACTGGGTACAGACTAGACAAATTAAACGGGTTAACTCCCTCGACGAAATGAGAAATCATAATTGATTAATATGATTGATGATGTTGTTAAATAATATTTGGATACTCAAAATAAAATAAGGTATAATAGTATAAGCCATAATAGGTAATATAATAATGTCCGAAGTCCAAGCAATATGTTCATTTCCACCTATATGCATGTACAAGCAAACGTATCATATACTAACCAACATGTTTCTATTTTTTTTCTAAACTCTTTCTATTTAAGACTTATGAGATCAGCACCGGACTAAGAGTTAAAAACGCAGAGGAAAAAATAAATTTTCCAAATAATAGGTTATTGCCTATTGGTACTAAAAATATTTGACGCCGGTGGGAAATTTCCCCCTTTGCCCCCTCCCGTTAGACACGGCACTGTATTAGATATATGATTTATATACTTATATTTGAAATTATTTTTCAACTAGATATAATCAATAATGGTTTTTCATAAAGTTTAAACATTATAACTACAAAATAATGTAACTAGCAAAAATTTGCCGACTTAATGAGATTATTAAATCTTTAAACATTTGATGCACTGATATAATTATACAAGGTTTTGCCCGGTTTTGATAAAAATAATCAACCTTTTTTTATAAATATATAAATAGGTGTAATATACTCGTAATATTTATATACCTACTGTAATCCTATAATCTCGTTTTTGTTCTAAAGAAAAACATGAAAATACATTATTTTCAAATGATTATTAGATGTTTACTCGTATTCTAAAGTAAACAATTATACGATGTACACTATATACACGTATTATTGAGGTATCAAATGTGTTTTGTGTATCATAATTTTTAAGTTCTTGTATAATACTTAGTACGTAGTATCAGTGTCGGCCTGGCATACCAAAGGCCCATGGATCAGTTTTTTTAAGGGGCCCCCAAAAAATGTACACTGTATTTTGTTGAAACATTATTTTAAGATACTTCTTTAAATATAGGTACTTTACATTTTTTCCAATATAGATCATATTATATAATACCTATATATCATAATCATGATTCATGAGTTAAATTAAATATAAAAGAAATTTTACAACTAATTATTTTTGAAATACCTACCTAGTAAGAATGTTTTAAATAATAAAACACAATTTTTAAATAAGTAATTTTTTTAATTTATTAGATGAATAAGCTATTGTTTCAATTAATTTTTGAGTATCAATGGCTATATTCTTTTCTATAGCCATCAACATTAATGGAGTAAGGTGTTTTTGGTGTAACGTTGAGCGAAGTTTTGTTTTTATACATTTAAGCTTTGAAAATACTCTTTCACAAGTTGTTTGTGTTGATGGCAACAACAAAGCAAACTTATATATGACAAATAAATTTGAAAATAAATTTGACTGGCATGATAATTCCCGTACAATTAAAAATGCACAGTGAATACATTTGTTACATTTATTGCAATTTACTGATTTTGATATTTCATCATTATCTTCATCACTCGCATCTTCATTTCTTAAAAGTATCTTATTTTCTGAATCACAATCGGTAGTATATTTAGGTATTTGTGGTATAAAGTTTTCATATTGACTGGAAAATTGTTTCAATTCTGTTAAGATTACTTCATGATTCAGTCCAGATATTTTACATAAAGTACTCAAAGCTGATACAGGCAATAATTCAATGTTGTTAAATACTGCAAAACTTCTAGGGTCCAACCAGTTCAAGTCTTTTAATAAATTTTCATTTTTCATGAATCGTGTTAATGGTCGATGGGTGCGAGAAAAACATTATTTAATATTTATAAATAAATAATAATAACATTATAATAATAATATTATATTAACACGAAGCCGACGCGATGGAAATCATTCGTTTAAAAATAAACTATGAAACTATTGAAACGTTTGAAGCTACAAAACAATAAAAAATAATTATTAATAACACAGAAATGAAATTACGAAAACTAAAATTATATTTCTATTATAAAATTTAAACTTAGAAAACATATCCATAATTTATAAGCTATATAAGAAATAAGAATAATATTGTTTAAGTTACTTTCAAGAGTAAATGTCATACCTTCATCATTATTATATATTTATATATTATACAGATATTATAGACTATAGTAGGTATTGTAAATTAATACATAATACATTTTTTTCTATGCAATATTTGTATGATTGCTGAATCCAACATCGGGGCACCGGGGCCTCTGCAGGCTGCAGGGTCGGGCAAGCAGGGTCCTCGTGGTCTCGTCCAAAATAAGGATAAAACCTAACTTAACTTGCAGTAGCGCAATTGATCCAAATAAACCTCCTCTAACTTGTACAAAGCCTAACCTAACCTATGGGAAAGCATCTGATTATTGAATCAATTTTCAATTTTTTGGGCCTCTGAAGAAAAATTGCTCCTATAACGGCTGAACAAAATTGACGACAATAAAAAAAAAAATAAAAAAAAAAAGGAGAGGGGCCCCGGCCGCATTCGCGGCCCAGCGGCCATGGCCAGGCCGACACTGCGTAGTATATATTGTATATATTAATATTAAATGATATTATTGCTATACGTATAGATATGTTAAATATTTCAATAATCTATACAGCATATGCACGTATTCAAAAGAAACCGACTATAGATACTTTGTAGTTTATAATTTTATATTATATACCTACTGGTCATTCCAATCATTAAGTCGTAAAAAGATCCAAAGAGAATTATAACCCTTCAAGTTTCGAGATCGTATAAAATAAAAAAGTCAGAAGTTTCTCCCATATACTTTGAGTAAATCAATACGTCAACAACATATATATATATAAATAAAACGTCATTTTATTTTTAAAAGATTCGTACAATATTTGATATCAATTATCATTATCGTACATATACGTATAAAACGCACTTTTTATTATCATCAAAATTGTATTTGACGATTGAAACGTTTGATGAGTTATGGATGCAAATAATATGATCAAAAAAATATAATTGTTTTTAAAAATAACAAACATTTATTACGTTTAAATTAAGTTACAATGATTTTCAAATTGGTTTCATTCTAAAAGGGAAAATATTTATTTTAATGTAGTTGTTTGAAGTTTATACCGTCGGAATAATAAATTAATATTATTATGATTTCTATAAAAAAAAAAATGATTACGTCTACAATTATTGTTTATAATATATGGCCATATACATTATCATGTAATAAAAACACAATAAATATAAATTTAAATTTAAAAAAAAATATATTAGAAATCACTCTGTATTAAAAATTAGGTTTTGAATGTATATGAATATATGATCATATAATACAGTAATAATACCTACAATAGTTATTTTTCAAAATTAATTTAAAAGACAGGTATATCCGGTAGATAAATAATTTTGAGCGTAAGAGATATGTAGATTAGCAATTAACATAATACCTATATTCCAAATTATAGTTATCTCGTTTATATTATTATTAGTATTTTCTTAATTTGGCAAAAACTCATTTTTGCAAAATCATCGCTTTTACAATTTTTTAGCAACTTAAAGTGAGAACACAAGATGATATACATAAAAGTGTTATCTATTTAAACAACTATATTATGTACTTAAGAAAAAAATAATATAATTGCAGGTGCCTCATCCACATAACTAATCTGGCCAAGGATAAAATTTGTTAAATATTTTTTTATTAAATATAAATAAAATATTCACGTAGTACCAAAAAGCGATAGACAATTAATATATAAAGTATAATACCTTTTTGTAAACTAACTAATACAAACGAGAAATAACATTTTAAATGGAATAGAAAGGGGGACTACAGCTCCTTTACATTCGTCTCTGAATTTATACTTATATATTTACCTATATAGGAGGTACTCGTATTGAGTATACTTTAAACTTAAAAGTATAAAATCACACTATGTGTATAATATATATTCAGCTAGTAAGTAATCATTGTTCCATTTTATTTATATCATAAATTAGCATTATTATTATTGTAAATAGAACGTATAAATACAAAATACTTACTTGATATATTTTATAGTACTTATAATAATTGTGTAAACATTTTAGCACAACCTGCAGTGACCCGCTCAATGGAACGTCATGTTATAACAGTATATAGATACAACCAAAACTGTAAAAACTGTAAACACTGTAAATTGAAGTTTAAATTATTTTTTCGATCAAATTTTTTTTAATGAGTGTAAAAGCATTAAATATTTGTTTGGATACAAATTGATCCAATTAGAATTCTTTTATAAGCTTTTATAACAATTGTGATTGTAACATTATTTGTCCGTATTGTATAGGAACTTCAAGGTGTATTATAACTTGGTGGCTTGGTATAAGCATTATACAGTTTGAAGCAGCAGCTGATAACTAATATAAGTTATAACAATATAACACACAAGTTTACTTGATACTGTATTTGACATACTTTTGTACGTGCCTTGTATAGTTAATACTTAATGTATATTGTACATAGTAGGGAATAACTAATAAATAATAACAACTCAAATAACTAATAAGTAGGTCAGCCAAAAACAAAAAGACAATAAAAGATATATCCCTAACCTATTTTACACTGTTCGTTCCACTGGGTACAATTCATCTACATGTCTATTTATACCTATAAATATTATATTAAAATGTACAAATAGGTATAACTAGGAGTTTAAGACACATCACCCATTTAAAGAACTACAGACACTGCTTATCAGTTACAAAATTTATTAAATTAAGTATGATACCTACTATTAATACATCATAAATCCATAAATAAACATATATGAATTGCATTTTATAATTTCAAATACTAAAACTATTAAATCCAAAGTGTAACATGTATATAAATTATAATAATATATAGATTCAAAGTTTGATATCATAACCAACCATAACACACGCAATGCTACACAATCAAACCATTCAAACCAACCTTATATTATATGTAGGCATAAATTATCTTATCCATCAATGATATGTACATGATTATATTATAAACAAATGTACCTCTGGATAAAGCTTATAGACTTGGAAACAACTTAACTAATTGGTACCGAACTTTGTATACATATTCCTTGTGAGTCGGGGAGTGTTTATATCTTCGTTTTTCAACCCCTATATGTCGCATAAAGGTGACTTGCGCATAAATTTCGTTTTTGCTCACGAAAATTGAAATTTTTTCTGTTTATATAATTATGTTTGTAATTATTAGATTCAATAAAATACTCGATCGAAATTGACGAAAATTCCAAAAATTATATTAAGAGATATCGGGAAAGTTTAAAATATAGCTTTGCATCACTACGTTATAAAATATACCGAGTTCTATACAATCCGACACAGACGAATTATAGTTCACAAAACGAGAAACACCGAAGCCGATTTGCCCGTGAAATGAGGTAAACTAAGACATATAGATACACCGACATAGCGCCATATTTTGTGTTAATTTTGTCTGGGTGAATAAATCAGATTTTACAGATAGTTAATAGTTATTGCTATAAATTATGATACCTATACACTGCAGCCTTACAAAGTTTTTGGGATCCTGATAACCTATTGGTACCTATTATCATATAGAACAATAATATGTAAATGATACTCGATTAGCTATTACAGCTATACATACTAATTAGTAATTAGTAATTACCAATGATTATTGCTATGATACACATTTCACACATACCTACTATTCGGGCTACTAAATAATTAATACTAATGTGGGTTCTATTGACTGTTGTTATACCTAGGTGGTAGTAGATATACCTACCGATATTAGGTATACATGATTTATTATGATTTAGTGCATTTGCTTAAAATGATGTACATATAATATTGACTCTGTATCTAACTACGTATTATATGGTAGATTCACATATCACACGGGTGATGGGTTTAATGACTAATAAATTATTATACTACTAATTTATAAGTATATATATAAATAATAAATATACGCGATGCTATAACTATTCAAGCGTTGCGATATATAAAAACAATTTAGCAAATTATCTAAGAAATCGTAACCACGTATGTTTATAAGTTAATACTTATTAGTTATTAGTAATTATAGTTTATTACTATATGCCTATATTATACAGATTTCTTTTTTGGCTTATTAAACATTACCAAGTATTGACGTCAAAAAATAAAAACACTACGATAGGTACAGTTCTCTTTTGCAATTTAATATAAAAATGAGATAAATCTACTATAAATAATGAAGGTATAGACTATAGATAGTTGCATGACAAAATACAAAAATGTATTTTTTCATGGATAGTTGTATATAAGTATGTCCCGCGCGACACCGTTTTTCCGTATAATCTCGTTATTACGCAACCGCTATTGTTGTTACCGACAAGGGACCACTTTTAAAATATTTTGAATTACTATTAAAATATAAAAGTTTTAATTTTTCTCAAAATATCATTAAAATTGCCTGTATAAATAACAGATGGGTATGGTGTACTCTTAATCTATGAAATACTGATTACATTCCGTTGATCTCTGGCCAAACCTCAATAGCTTAAACTACGTCTATGGCATAACCCGTAATGAAAACCTACACAATAAGCTTAAAATTTATCACACGAGGTTCTCTTGACGGTTACCTGCAGATGACCAAGATGAAACCTCCATTATGCTCATTATGTAACGGATAGTGGTCAGCAGTCTGCGGTCAAGCAAATATTATCACATTTTATACTTTTATAGATGCATTTTTCATGTACCGGAAAATTTGAAAGAAGCAATTTATTATTAGAATCTTTGTAACCGTAAATATTTAATACCTTATTGAATTTCTTATTTCAAAAAAATCAGTGTGTATATAGCAGGTAATCTATTAATATATTAATTTTATGTAAATAATCCAATGTATAAATATTAAATAATAATAAATAATAATTTAAAATAAGCTAGTAACCATATTCATGTAGTTGATATAGCACAGCTATTTAGATTTCAGCTTATATAGATATCTGTAAGTACAATGTAATACTTACATATTATGTGCACAATAATTATTAACCGGTCTGTTAATATTTATTATTCGCATTACAAAATTATATAAAAATGTATTTATAGATTTCAATTTAAAAGTATGTTTTATTGTGTAGGTACTATTAAATTCGAGATTATTTTATTATTTACTACAGCTCACATTGGTGTAGTCATGTAGATAGTAGATATATGTATTTAATCTTAAATAATTGGTTCGTAAACGCGATGGAGTATACAGTACATTTTGAATTAATATGCGTAATAATTACAAGCTACGGACTTAATGTATTAACGTAGTTATTATATAGGTAATAGGTCCTATTAAAAAAATAAAAATTGAAAGAGTATTATATCACTGAAAATAGTTCAGATTACGATTTACATTATACTACCTTTGTCTTATTATAACGATTTTTATTATTAGTAGTAATGTAAGTAGTTAGTGATGTTTTAAATAATTAGGTACACTAAGTACAGACAGTACAGTAACAAAATCATAGCGTAGTATCTACTTATTAATTTTGCAATTTAAGTTTATAAGTGTAACTATTCTATACACCAGTGGTGGCCAACTACGGCCCGCGGGCCAAATCCAGCCCGCCATCATTTAATATCTGGCCCGCGAAAGAAATATAATATTTTACATTTACGTAAAAAAAAAATTTAAGTATACATTCTTCATATTTAATCCCGTATCGCCATATCGTAGCGTTTTTGTTGTTACAATGTCATTTAATAATATAAATAGCATTACCGTATCTTATCTTATTTTCATACGATAGTAGTATTATAGTTATATTACTGTGCTCGTTCTCCGAGTAAATTCTACCAAATTAGAACCTAATATTAATTTCCTCTGTCAACAGAAACAAGCTCGCAGTTCACATTAACAAATTAATACATTTTAAAATATGTTTTGTAAATATAAAACGATATTTTGTATAGTTTATATTTATTTTTATATGTGTTTTAATAATTTATTTAAAAATAATTTTTGAAATTGAAGCTGATTTAATTTTGGCCCGCGGTAAAATTTTTTTTTTTTTTATGGCCCGAGTTAAAAAAAGTTTGGCCACCACTGCTATACACGAAAGGTATTTACCGAAATATAAAAATATACATTGTTACATATGATTATATTATGTACCACTACACCATCACCATCACCAGCTACCTACATAAATTATTAGTTGTTTATTGTTACTATACACGTCCATAGTATATATACCTAATAAATATTGATGTGTTTGGAATTTTTAAAGTTTAATAGAATTACAAATTTATAAATATAAGTATTTTCTTATAAAAATAATAAGTCAATACTTACTTTTATAACAATATTTTAGTTATTATTAAATTATTCGGATTTATAATATTATCACTACCCAAATACGACTGAGCTCACGTGGTGGCGCCGTGGCTTAGTTGGTTAAAGCGCCTGTCTAGTAAACAGGAGATCGGGAGTTCGAATCTCCCCGGAGCCTTTTTGCAATTTTTACAAAAATTTTTTTTCGATGTTTACCACTATACAGTACAGTTTTAAATATAATATAATACATTTTTTTCTTAAATCCTCAACATTTATTTTTTTATGTAGATCTATTTACGTATTTTTGTTGTATATGTTTAGTGGTACATTTTTAGAAGTTACTTACGCATAATATGCATTATTTCATTATAAATACTAAATAGTTATAATATATTATATTTTCATGAGTATTATACTAATATAATTATAATTATTATTTGATTGACTGTATATCAAAATGACTTACTTAAATTATTAAATTCGGTAGTAATAACATCATCCAGATAACAGTGATAACCTGCTTCGAAACAATCACTAATATAAGTTGTAAAAACTACACTACCAGTTATTTACCAGGACGGAAACCGTTTTAATATTATTAAGCACAAAAGTTCAAAGATTTTGCCAAGATGAGATGAGATTGGGCGTTAATTAGTGACAATATATAATATAGATGGGTCGCCACTGCTCGCCAGATTTTAAAATCGGTGATATGGAACAGACGTCATGGAATAAACCATCATTGTCGAAAGAATATCGGTATTACGGTATATAGGTAGTAGAGTGGTAAAGCCAGGGAATATATCGATTATCGGCATTGTAACTTGTAAAGAGACGTGCCGAAATTTTTTCTGGACTATTGGAACGATTGTTTTTTAGGTTTTCGATCGCCGAAAGTACATTTTTGGAAGTGAAGGTAGAAGAAGAAGGTAGGTCATACCTATGGTAGATTATAGGTTGTAAAATCTGATTAATCCAGAACTAATAGTTTGAAGGTTAAAACTTAAAAGGTAATTATTTATTATAGACAATAATTTATAAGTTTACCAGAACTATACATACATTCAAATATTACACAGTATATAAGCGTTTATTATAAATAAACTATTTATAATCAATGGTTTAAGTTATATACTTATAACAATCACACTATTTTATTTTTACCCATCAAATGTTTTATAACTTTTTTTTCAAGATTTAAATTTTTTACGCAAGTACATTTTTAGTGTGTACTAGGTACATAATATAAGTAATATAACACTGCATGTTTTCAATTTTTAAGGGACCTTCTTATACATGTGTTGATATTTTATTTTTTATTTATACCTACTCCTAATATCAAACTAATATTTAAGTTGTATTCATGTCAAAAAATGTATTGCTATTTAAGAGGAGACCGAATTTAATTTTGTACCAGGGCCAAACATGTGATGTGGGGGGCCTTATTTTTGACTACCTAAAAACGACTGAGCTGACGTGGTGGCGCCGTGGCTTAGTTGGTTAAAGCGCCTGTCTAGTAAACAGGAGATCGGGAGTTCGAATCTCCCCGGAGCCTTTTTGCAATATTTTTTTTTTTTAAGTAAATTTTTAGTGTGTACTAGGTACATGATATAAGTAATATAACACGTCATGTTTTCAATTTTTAAGGGACCTTCTTATATATTTGTTGTTATTTTATTTTTTAATTATAACTACTTCTATACATAAAACTAATATATTTTAAGTTATATTCATGTCAAAAAACGTTTTGTTATTTAAGAGGAGCCCGAATTTAGTACTGTACCAGTGCCAAATATGTAATGTAGTGGGCCTTATTTTTGACTACCTTTTTTTTTCTTTGTAAATCACTACATGGGAACCGAACTGTTTTCACATTGCATAGCCCCCATGCAGCATCGTTAATTTAATGAATGGTATAAGCATACAATATATACAATTGTTGAGCCCCCCTCAAGTTCCCCCGGGAACTACCTTCTTCCGTAAGCTGCAGGTATGTAGTAGTATGTACAGGCAGTGCCCCGTGAGGGTTTACCCATTGCTATATCTCCTGAAATAATGGAGATATCATAATTTTGAATTTTAATAAAATTCACAGAGACAAGAACTACAAATGTTACATATTTTAATTTATTTTAATGTTTTGGTAAAAAAATTAAAAAATATATTTTTTTATTTAATTATTTTCAAAAAAATTGAAGACAGCCATTTTGTAGAGTTCATTTTTCTGAAAATATTGACGTTTCAACATTTTAATTTCATTAATCTCTTGATTTATAATACTTTTTCTAGTTTCGAAAAAAACTGCGTATAGTGTGGTATCGATGTATCAAACATGTGGCCCGCGTGCTCGTACGGCCGGCGAACGCTTTCAGTGTAATTACTAATTACTAATTTACAGTTTTTCTCGTAACTAGAAACAGTATTAGAAACCAGGAGATTAATGAAATTAAAATGTTGAAACGTCAATATTTTCAGAAAAATGAACTCTACAAAATGGCTGTCTTCAATTTTTTTTAAAATAATTAAATAAAAAAATATTTTTTTAAACTTTTTTATCAAAACATTAAAATAAATTAAAACACGAAATATTTGTAGTTCTTATCCCTGTGGTTCTTATTAAAAAACCAGAATTATAATATCTCTATTATTTCGGGAGATATCGCAATGAGTAAATTCTCACGAGACATTCGGTATATAATATAGAACACGACCCGGGAGGGCGAACAGGAAAAATGCAATTTTAAATGGTGATACGCGGGACGTATAATATATAGCGTGATAGGATATACAGCAGCTGCGTGACGATGTCTTTTAGGACCGACCTAAGTCCGCCGCTCTAGATATCTCGTACCGAGAGAGACTCTTCTCGGACTGGCCTGAGCCAGCCGTCCTAGACTTCTTGTATACGGAGATACTATTATTTTTTTTTTTTTTTTTGACTACCTGAACACGACTGAGCTCACGTGGTGGCGCCGTGGCTTAGTTGGTTAAAGCGCCTGTCTAGTAAACAGGAGATCGGGAGTTCGAATCTCCCCGGAGCCTTTTTGCTGCTGCAATATTCATAAGGCATTTTTTCGATGTTTATTATACAGTAAATGATAGTTTTAATATATAATACATTTTTTCTCAAATCTTCACCATTTTTTTTTTTTATGTCGATGGTCGATCTATATATACGTATTTTTGTTGTATATTTATAGAAGTTACTTACACACAATATACATTATTTCCCAAAGAGTATTATTTTTATATTTTTATGAGACCATAATCGTATGTCACTTTATTGAATACGATAATGGCTATAACAGTATATTAGCATATATCATAAATTCATACTTATTGACGTATTATAAAGAGCTACCTAATATATTTTACATATAATATAATTTTTTAATTTTTAATTCTAATAGATAATATTCTATACCTTATACCTATACTAGTTACTTTGATAAAAATATTATTTTATAGTTAAATGTATAACAATAAAAAAAAATAATTTATTAAAACAAGTATTCATTTTAAAGGCATAACGTTCATGGCCATGGCAATTTTTCGATTATTATACAATTATGTATAATATATTATGATTATATTATTATACAGTATTAAACTGTCAAAATGTCAATAATACAATTATTAATATTGTTTTTTTTTGTTCAAAATTATTTATTATAATAATCTTATTTTTAAGATTAAAATAATTATTGACAAAATATTTTTTTAGTTTCTATAGGTATAAATAGGTAAAATAAGTAAAATAATAAAATATTTTATGATCAACAACAATTTATTTTTTAAACAATACATATTAATTATTATTATAATAATGATCTATAAATTAACAAACTAATTTCGTTATTTTATATTCTAAGTGGATGAATGAATACAATATGCTTTAATTTCAAATGATATATTTTGTTTTTTGTTTATTATTATGTGTTATTCATTCATAAAGTTACGATTATTCTCATCAAACGATTTTTGTTTTTTAAATTAATTCAAAGAGTATTAGAGGAATAATAATAGAGGAATTATAATATATTATAATTTATTATATTTTACTAAACATAATTGCATTTTTTAAATAATCAGATTGAATTTAAGCTAATACATTTACATCATTCATATTTCATACGCATACTAATATTCTAGTATTGTAGTAATGTCTAATGAGTAATGAGTATATCCGATATCGTATGTTATTCAGTTATTGTAATTCTACCAATGGAGTAAGTATTTAAGTATTTAGGTGTTCTTTTAAAAAGGTGTTATAATATAATAATAATATAACTGTTTATATAAAATATAGTTTACTAGTTATTAGTTAAGATTATAAAAAATAAATGATCAAATAAGAATAATTTGGCAAAAATATAAAATATAAAATTAGTTATAATATAAATGTTTTTATTTCTAATTACACAATAATGTATATACATAATATAACACATGTTAAAAGTGGTGGGGGTATAATATTCCTTAACTCACGTATACATTTTAGAGTATTTTAGAGTAGAGCAGTAAGGTAAGTTGCTTAGTTTTAATGCATTATATTTCTCCGGGTGAGTATATCGGCGCCGTGGCTTAGTTGGTTAAAGCGCCTGTCTAGTAAACAGGAGATCGGGAGTTCGAATCTCCCCGGAGCCTTTTTGCAATTTTTACAAAAACATTTTTTTCGATGTTTATTATACAGAATTCGACAATTCTAATATATAATATTTTATATAAATAATAATAATTTTTATATAATATTTATAATATTTTTTCTCAAATCCTCGCCATTTCATTTTTTTTTAATCTATATATATATTTTTATTCTGTCGTTCAGTAGCAAATTTATGGACAATACATTATTATTTTCGAAAGAGTATTTTATATTTTTAAGGGTCTGTAATCGTATGTTACTTTATTGAATTAATGAATACGATACTATAATAACATATAAGCCATACATGTAAATATGATACTTATTGATGTATCATAAAAAATTATACTTAATGTATTATTTTTCATATAATGTTTATAAACTGAAAATTATTTTTAAAAATATTACAATAAATATAAAATAATTATTTAAACAAATATTCATTTTAAAGGCAAAACGATCATAGTCGTGGCAGTTTTTCCATTATTACACGAAATATTGCGGACAACCATAATTTTCAATGCCAAAATGTAAATAATTGTTGAATTATTTTTTTTTATCATAATAAAGCTATAATGTATATATAGGTACAT
Organism: Rhopalosiphum padi; assembly: GCF_020882245.1. Taxonomy (NCBI): domain Eukaryota; kingdom Metazoa; phylum Arthropoda; class Insecta; order Hemiptera; family Aphididae; genus Rhopalosiphum; species Rhopalosiphum padi. The sequence continues at coordinate 44,443,022 of NC_083597.1, forward strand.
TTATAATCCATTACTACAGTCAATACTAAAATAGCGAAGTAAGAAAGTTTTTTCGTTTCCTGTAAAGTGATGTATTTTTTACTTATACCCATAACTCGCGCAACGTCCATTACGTACGTGCCGGCAATAATTTATTACACGATTTACATATTATATAAATGTAAGTATATTGTGTGTATCTCAAATCGTTTTTTAGTGTTTGTTAATATAAATACCGTGCGGCCGTGCGGATGTGGCGTCGCGGTCTGCGTGTTGTATCAAATATGATAATATAATAAAATACGATAATATTGTATCGATATATTATCGATATAATATTAGGAGGTAGGTATATGACAACATTTAGGAAGATCGGCGGTTCACGGATCACGGTAAAAAATAATGTCAATGCCATACTATAACACTGTTCTCGCAGTGCTCACGAAAAGAACATAATAATATTTTTATGAAGTATAATAATTATTAAACCTATTCCGATACTTATCTTGTCTTTTTTTGTCAAAGAACATTTTACATCTACGTACTTAACGTAAAACTATAACAATTAATATCGTTTGAACATCGTAAGATGGGTGCAAATATGCAATGAATATTATTTATATTAATTATTAATGTTGTGTATAGACGTATAGTAAAATTAATCACGTGGTATACGAGTAATAAATTATCGTCTTATCGATATTAGACGTAAACGTTTTTCGTGAGACAAAAAACTACAGACGCGGTATATTTATATATTATTTGATTTTAATATCAATTCGATTACGGCTAATAATTATTTATTAATTTATTATATTATACATTTATAATATGAGATTATAAGAAACGTGTTTAAAAGCGAAATGAGTATTATTATTAGTTCTCTAATATACAATATTATCTGAATAATAATACATACGTAATAGTTTTAATTTTATGAAGTTGTATACCTTTTACTTAAAATATTTTCGTCCGGTAATAATATATTAATTGTCGTAAAATTCATATAAAATTAGCTTATAAACCATTTGCAAATTCAATTTTAAGACATCGTAATCACAGTATACGTATATTTATACATACTTTGAGGAAAATAATGTTTTTATCTTATTCTATATGTATTGCATTTTTTTCTTTTAGACAATTTAACGATTTCACCGTGGGTATAACTGGTATAAGTACCTATTCTGTATTGGAAGATAATAACTTGCCTCCCCACTGCACAAAAATTAAGTTATTGGCTAAGCTTATAGAAGATATTATTAAAATATCAAGATAACTAAATAATGATGTACGGTGGTACTATTTAATTTAATTTTCCGTAAACTATATAATATAAATATATTCGATAGTAATAAAAAAAAAAAATACTTTTATTATTTTTTTTATTTTATACACCCACCGTTTTTTTACAACATGAAATGAAAGTTATTATATCTAAAATAAGAAAAAAACAGTTTAAAATAAATAAAAATGTGTAGGATTACCTTATTATTATTTATAGAATAATCTGGATTTTATTAAAATTATTTTATGGATTTATTTATAATTTTAATTATTGGTATTGTTTTTAACTATACCCGAATAGTTACAATACGATCGTTCACTAAATTTTAGTAGCTCAACAATTACAGTTGTTTCATGTTTGATAAATAGGTAATTTGAAATCAATTGAGTTCTATACAGATTCTTCTATGCCTCTATGGTATAAAATAACACAGGTAGTAGAATGTAGACAGATGTAGCGTAGACCTTTAGAAAAATGTTATTGACAAGTGTTACCTTACAACCTACCTGCTAAAGTACTTAATATCAAATTTTATCATTCGTTTGGATTTTTACTCTGCCTTTTCCCGTAACCCTCTTTTGCCTCTTCTAACTCTCTTATTGGTTTTATTTGTACGGGAACACTTGAAAACATATTTTTAGAAACCAGAGTACAATAATATTGAAAAGAGAACGATTATTTCTGGGATTTTCTTTTCTCTCGCTCAACAACCTGTGGGACCCTGTAGCCCTCACAAAAGAACCATGGCATATAAAAATACCATCTGAACAATATTTTATGTTAAAATGCATAATAGGATCATAAGGACATCGTTATATATATATATATATATATTTAAAATTTCAGCTCAGTATACATCACGCGAGACAGCTTACTTATTATTGAATGACTGGTCTATACGCATCGGTCTCCGCCGAGTCGACTATATTCGAGACGGATGCTATACCTCCTTTCCCGTAGAAAAAAAAATCGATGGCAATTTCAAATCTGAATTGGTAATGTTATATTATAGTCGGGGAACGGAGAAATACGAAACGGACATGACGTACGCTCTTTCAAAGACCGTGCGTTATAAATTGAAGACGAAAAGGCAAATACACCGAATTTATCGTCGGTAGCCGTCTGTGTAAACGTAATATGAAATCCCCGGTCCCATAGCCTTTGATAATAAAAAAACATAAATTATAATATAATATACCCATTTAATGTAAGAAAGAAAAAAACCGAAAATCCCGTTTGACGATCCGTGGTATAGTCGTGGCATATTATTCTTATGTGTCTTGTGCTTGTTATAGTTATTATACATAGGTAGGTACATATTATTATTATAATTTTATGGATATACATAGAATATAAGAATAAATATTTTTGAAACGGTTAGTAATAATAATTTCCGATCACTTATTATGTTTTTAACGCGTTACAACTGCATAATACGTGCCCCGCCCGGTATACTGAACATTTGATTTGTACAACAATATGTATGTTTATCGTTCTCAGTTTTTATTATATGATATGTACAGGTGTACTTGAATATTTTTTTAACAATTTAAAGTATTGTCGAAAAACATAATGATATGTAAACGATAAGTATTAAAACTTCTGTACAAAATTATGGCAATATATAATATGAAATGATGATATTCGCTATCGATTTGGCCGTGCAGGCGAATAGCGCTACAGGATTAATAATAATTTATCTTACGATCCATCGACGTCTCACGATTTAATAATATGACCCGTAGACGGGGTGAATTCAATACGGCGTATTATAATATGTCTTGTCTGTAATTCCATACGATAATAAAATTAACTTTTACGTCAGTTGACTAACGACACAAAGAATTGGCTTGACGTATGCCGAGGCGGGTGCGTGTGTACAATGTCTCAAAGAAACGTCTGCGGGTGTACAGCATGTATATTGTATACATATCGTTAACAAAATCAACAATGTCTTATATTTTATTTTTTTTCATCCCCTCGCTCATTCCTTTACACAACGTGTAGATTGCAAAACACACCGTACGGCCCTTGGGAAATCGTCCCTAAGGCTAGCGACTTGTTTACACGGTATACGATATATTAATGGAAAATGTCATTACGATATTTTTGGTTAACACGATCTACTACTATTCGTTATAATTGATCCAATTAGTAGCCGTGTCTTTAAACGACAAATGAAATAAATAAAAATGCTATGCAGGCGGATTTGTCGATTTGTCGATTTGATATAGAAATATTATATAATGGTAGTTTGGCCAGTTTGGGTACATTATATTACACGCCATACGGTGTAATAGGTATACCTCTTCTACATCTACTAATTAGATCCGCACGTATTGAATATATGTACGTTTAGTTATTACTTTATTAGTGTTATCGTCGTGGTTGTTACTTGTAAAAAGATAAATATCAAATTTAAATCTAAACGATTTAGTTTGAATTTATAATTTTTTTTTAAAATATCGTATTTCACGTTAATAAATATTATTACACATAAAGTAATATCTATTTTAAATTGAGTCTAAAATTACATATATATGTAAATACATGTAATAATTATACCACTCACTCGACGCGTCTTGAATGTGATTTGTTAGATCGTAATTACATAACAATACAATTTCTACACTAATATAATCGGCCTGAAAAAAGGGTTTCAACTTTAATTTAACTTTTTTCAATGAAAATGCTTGTGACATGATAGAAAATAAAAATATGACATTATATAGAAATAATATGATTTGTTTCGCCCCGATGTGTTTATTTAATTCAGTTTAGAGGGATTTATTTTCGCATATATTTCGTTTACAGATTTTCTCTGACACCCTATGCATGTAAAAAAAAAAGTTATAATAATAAATGCGTCCTCTCCTCCTATATAAACAATGAAATACTGAGTACTCACAGTGATGCGAAAGCGTATGAAATGCGTTTTCCAATCCAATCGACAGCTCGTCATTCCAATATTTATTTGATAAACACTAGCGGGAATGCTGACGAAAAGCACTCGAATGTGAAACCATAAATAAACAGTTTTTAGCGTCGCTGAAAGAGAAATATTATCTGGCGTTTCTAATAATGGTAATTTTTATTTTTTTTTTGTTATTTTTATTTTATTGTAATACCTATACTAAATAAAATATTTGAAGAAAAAACAATCAATAAGGTTATTTTTTGTTTGTGCTTACAATTTATATTTTATTCATAATTAGCGAACCTTTACCTGTTTGTTTGTTAACACTTTTGGTGACTAACATAGTTCTCACTTGTTTTTCTAATATTTTTTTTTTTTTTAAATAAATAATTTTACTGTCAAACACAAACACCCGAATATCGTAAATCCAAAAGCATTATACATTTGTACTATATTTGTTTTATTTAACATAGAATATAAAAAAAAATATTCGAAACTATCAATATTTTGATTATTAAAATCGCCTTTATTTGACATCATATGTTTACTTTTTATTCAATATAATATATCACTTGTTAAAATTCATGCGAGTGCATTAGGCATTATTTTGCATAAATATTATGTAAAAATCAATTCTTTATTTATTTTACATTTTATTATATCAATTGAAAAGTTATAATAATAATTATTAATATTTTTAATTCTGTGTCGAATATTGTTGCTTTAATATTGCTTTATTGGTTTTGCTTTAGTTATAGTATAATTACATTATACACATTGTGTATACAACTATAATATTATGTTATGTGATAACAATATAGTATCGCGTAGTTACAATATCCCAATGCAATGGATATCCTGTTTATATGTAATCTAATAACCTTAGTTGTTGAGGCTTTAATAATTGAAAAAAAAAGTTTATAATTTAAAATATCAAAACACACCAAATTTATGGAATATAAATAGTATATACATATTATATAGGCATTGTGTGTCGAGTAATTACTTAAAAATAATTGTGTTAAATTTCTGGTGTTTTTGTTTATTCTCATTGATCAAATAGGTAGGTGAAGATGATTCAAATTGTCTTTTGTAAAGCAAACAGTTTTCGGCAGAATTATAATAATACTTCGAAGAGAATACATTTTAACAATTTTAACTAGTCGCGAGACCGCGTGCGCATAAATCACTAACGCAAACGCACCACCGTTTATGCCCCGGCACATTTTCCATTTCCATCCCGCTGTGGCAAGAATTTCTGTATTACGCACTGTTAATTGCACACCTCCCCAAATCGTAGGTTTAATCGTATCCGTATAATATTCGCAAGTTTATTTAATTGCTCGATCTTGGAGTAATTCATTAGACTTTAGACTAATATATATAGTCTAATATACACAGTATATATAATACATTTTATGTTTTATAAAGCATATAATATAATATACTATACCAGACAAAAATAGTTTACTGCGCGTGTGCGATTGTACACGGACCGAATCAATATTAAAATGGTATTTATAGATAAAACTACATTATGAAAAAAATAACAAACATTTGAACCGAAGAGTTCTCATTTGTCTCTGGGACACGTATAAATCCCTGAAGTATTTCTGCGTATAACGTATACCTACATATCACATTGGGATTTGCTAACCTCTTTCCTCCTGAACATTTAGTTATCTTTTTTAGACCTCTGCTTTAGGTGAGTAATCCACCGTTTTACAATCACCGAAAACAAAAGCTCTCTCTCTCTCTCTCTTTCATCATTTATACAGAGTTTCCTCGCGAGGTCCCTAAGGTCTTTTCCTAGGTAACCGAATTCGTTTCCCATACAGCTCAGGAGCTACTGGTATTAACGGCCTTTAAAGTGCGCCAGTGTCCCATGGCTTATTTCATTAGTGTATTTACCTTGTTTTCTCCTGTCTCTCTCTTCCGCTCTCATTTTCTGCGTGTAACCTCTTCCGCCAACGAACAAAACGTAGTACCGCGTTGGTAGGGTTCGGCAATCGGATTATCGTGTTCTTCTCGTTTTGTCTTCCGCGCGTCACTTGACAGTCGACCTATCTTATCTGTTTACTCTCCCTTGCACTTTCCAACGAAAAATAGGGTAATTATAAACGTTGACGTAGGTTCCCGGGTTGGATTACGCGCACTTAAAACATTTGCAGAAACTCGTCAAGAAAACTTGACAAAATGTAATAAACTTAACCAGTATAATTCAGGTTGGAACATATTATTGTTGTATTTATCTTTGCTCTTATCACGTCATTTGTGCGATATTCACAAGCTTAAAAGTTTTAAAATTATAAAAGAGAACTTTAACATTTGAATGCAAAAGTTCATTGAAAGAAAAAAATAAGGTCTTATAGTTGATAAATGGTTCGTTTTTTTTCTTGGATTGGAATACTTTTATTTTATTTAATAGTTCATATAACTATACACGTGCTATAAAATTTAATCAAAACTTTTTATTGAATATTTTGCAATATTTTACATATCGTAAAATTATATTATATAAACTATTATTATTATCATACAATTTTTTCTTACATTTGTAAATTTTTATATTCATAACAATCATAAATTCATAACATATTTTGTATGAATGTAGAAACAGTTCAAATTTTGATAATCTGCTATTATTGATATGTTAACATTAATAATGCATACCTATTACATATATTTATAAATGTATGTACCTAACGAAGTTTTTTATGGTTAAGGAAATCAAAAAATTAAGAACTATTAATTGTTACTAATAAAATTACAAACATTAATAATTTTGAAAGATTTATAGATATGTATGATTTTACTAGTTGAACTTGAAAAAATCTCTGTAACGTGTATTATTCCAAGTAGGTAATTAGGACTTAGCTATTATTATTGTTTTATTTTACTTTGATTGAAGTTTAAGGATAAGCTTAAATTAACCTTAACATATTATGGAAGATGATTTGATTATTTTTAATTCTGTGATTTAGAAAGGGAGGCAACAACTTATTAATAAATATTTAAATATTTAATATTTTAGGTTTCTGGCCTCGAGTATAAATGTTTATAGGTAGTTTTTAAACTAATGTAGTATAAAAACTGCAAACATTTCTAATGTGGCTTCCCCGAGTTCTTTATGTTTCAACTGTAATTTATGTTTATTATTTCTTATTCAGTAGGTACTAAGGAAATACGCTTATACGTTTTGATTACTAGTTTATTTAACCTTAATGTGACTATATTAATGCTTGAACGTATTCTATTGATTTATTCTTATTTTGTTAATACAGTTACACAAATTAATGATTTCGTCATTATAGGTTAAAATGAAATCCATATTCACTTATAACATATTATAAACCATTAAGTGTAGTTTAAGAAAAATAATTTATAATTCAATTAGAATAGTTATGTTTTATGATATATTTTTAATATTACTTGCGGTTAATATTTTTGAATAACAAATTCCGTATAATATGATTTTACTTTTTAAACAACTATCAATTCAAACAGTATTGGGATGGTATAAAATATAGTAACTACACATATGTTTATACAATTTTGCAGCTACAACTGTTGACTATTATTTATTACTACCTAAAAAAATATATATTTTACAGTTAGTAAATTTGCTCGGTAACTTACATTGACTATAATCTTTATTATCAATATTATCTTATCACTAATATTTATATTTATTAATGATTTATTAATATTTAATTGTAATATTAGTAGTAATAATAATAATAAAAATAATTTTACAGTTAAAGTGCCGGTTAGGGATATTTATATTCTACGAAATAACAAATTCATTTGTAAATTGACGAATAGTAGGTATAGGTAAAATATAATATAATACATTAACTAGTTATTTTATTCATTATTATTTTTCACTAAGTTAGAGTAGATGAAATTAATGATAGAGTAAATATTTTTTTTTCTGTTAATTTTCCATACCCATAAAGCCACAACATATGAACAGACATATTTCAGTCATCAGATTGATATCATATTTGTTACTTATTCTATATGACAATTATATGCTGTATATACCTATACCTTATATATATATATTACTTATATATATATTATATATATATATAGACTATTATTTCTAGTAGGTACGTGTTAAATATGTTTACCTACTTTCATGGAAATTAAAATTAAATTTTAATTAATGAGTTTGCAATATTAGTATCGATTTCTGGCCGCAACTACATTATAACAAAATACTAGGACTATCAATGAACTGGACTCTTTTAATCCGAACATAACTTACCTTTTATAAATTCTGGGACATAAGTAGTAGGTATGCATCATCAGGTATATCAGGTAAGCTTTTAAATATACGCGTGTAACATAGATATTTCGTTAATTTAAAATGAATATATTATAACTAAATTATGTCCTTATCGACTTGAATTGAATTAGTTATTTTTAATAGAAGCCACGACAAAATAATTATGCGCTGTTACTAGTGACTCTAGTAAATGGTAAACATTAAAATGTCTAAACGTTTAATTAAATTAGTTTTATCATTTTGCACCTGTCTCGTACCAAAAAGGCTTTGCTCGTACGATCCTTAATCCCTTTAGAGCAAACCCAGTGGCACGTGACGTTATCATCAGGTCATTATTTTGGTAGCATTAAAATTTACGTCGCCACCGAAAACACCTGATACCATGTAAAACCCAACTGAGATTTGAAAAAAAATAATTGTCCATGCAATTAAAATTGAAAAATATTAATCTATATAGAATGTTTTACTTTGGTATAGTAGTTATTAACTTGAAAAAATAAATAATTTTGATAGATTAAGTTCGATTGTTTATTATAGGCGTTTTTTTATTATTATTATGATTTGCAAACAATTATTATCGTGTTGTGAAATAAATCTATTGAATTATTTTTCAGTTTTTTTTTTAATTTGAATTTAACAGCAAATAAAAACAGCAGATTACCTATTTATTTATTTACTCGATTTGCGTATAATATAATTTACAATTTTCTAAAAAAATCGTTGTTACAGAACATCAAATAATAAATAATTACTAGTTAAAGTGAATGCATAACCGAATTGTTTTGCTATGGTATACGTACTTATAGGTAATGGAAATAGTCAAATGTGAAATGATTGCATTGTTATTGGGTTTTGAGTAAAATCAAACGGAATATAACATGACAAAATTATATGTGTTGCGTTTGGCAGGTAGGTAAATTACAAGTGAACTTGCAGAGTAATTAACATTTGTGGCATGTGTATAAGTATAAAATCCAATATTGACCGTTTGTGTATTTCAACAGTTTGTGAAACTTCCACATGTTATACGCAACAATAAATTATTATTAGCCAATAGGCAATAAGTAACTTTAATAATGATAATAATAAATTAATATTTTAATGGTTATTCTCATATCTTGTATTGTAGGTATATGTTAAACTAAAATACTAAATTATGAGACTTATAGATAAAGTAATTTATTTATTGGCGCGTAGAATAAATATCATCGGTTTTAATAATATGTAAAAACGTTTTTAAAGTTTTTATAATTTTTTTGTAGTGGATGTTTGTTATTATTATTTGTACAGATTTAACTGCAAAGTCGTTAACCAGTTGAAAAAAAGTTTTTGAATTATTTACATTACATTAATACATTTAAAATCGTTTTATTTTAAATATAGCCGTATACATTTGTCCTTTTAGGTATTGAATTAAGTATCTGGAAATAGCTCGAATTTTGAGATTTTCTTTTTTGTGCACATCATTATTAACGTTATTCTACTTCAAATATTATAGTAATGATTGTAAATTTGTTAGTAGTGTTGTGTAATAGGTATGTAAAAGATAGTTGATAAACAAGTTTATGGCTCCGAATGGGTTTAGTATTGGTTCTACTACCTATGCTGTTTTTAAAAAACAATATTTTTGAGCAGTAAGTGTTGGCGGTAGCTGAAATATTTAAACTAAACCGTATTTAACTTAAAACATTTCTGATGATAATTTAAAATTATGAACACCATAAATACAGTGAATAAAAAATATTCGCGAGAATATGCCCGAAGCGCTGTCGAGGTAAAAATAAAAATGCTCGAGATTAAAACTGATAATAATATCATAAAATATTTTACAATTATTTAATTATTTTTCATTGTTTTATTTTCATACCGTAGAAATATTAATTACCCGCGTTTGGTGGTCCCTATATATCGTTATAAAAAATGTATGTATAGCTAAAGTAAAAGAAGGCAGAGCATACACCTGATTTATGTTATAATGTTTAGACAGATTTCACTTGTTGAATTGTTGAACAACACATACTTAGGTCTAATGCAATTCTAATGACCTAATGGCTTATTATTATTGAATGACATTTTTACGGCAATTGAAACATATTATTGGTTATCCTTTGTCGAGAAGTATTCATCAATATGTGTCAGGTTATGCTACCGATATATATACTATAATAACATCAGTATGTATATTATATACATTGATTGATGGATTTAAATTTACATATAATGTTATAATAATATTATGGAAGACAACTAAGAGGTATGAATCTGATGGTCCGTGTTAATGGACACGTCGGTGATTTAATCCGGGCAGAAAGCCGTCAAAATACATACGACCCTCGATATGAATGATGTACATTTAATTGGTTGATGACAAAAACCCATTTAATTCCTATAAAGTTCTCTCGGAGCGAGTGAATTATTTCGATAAATATTTTACTATGATTTAATGCAGTAGTATTTCAAATAATTATAACGAAGATCTATAAGTAATTGATTGTATTCAATCAAAATTTACAAAACTATATAAACTTAATATAAATAGTGAAAACAAAATTATATGTTGTTGTATAGCATTTAATACAAAGATGACTGCAATTATTACGAAATTAAACAATTAACACGATTAATTAATAATTAGATAAAGCACAAAATAAACGTAAAATAAATTATTATTTCTAATATTGCAGATAAGCTGAATTTGATTTGTGCAATTTCAGAATAGGTACATACATGATATAAATACGGTTACCAGAAATTTTCCTGATCAGTGAAATAGTTAATTTTTGCACGGAGTATTCCATAGAAAAGTGTTAAGTAGCGTGTAATTTTATATAAATTATACAAAAAAAAAAAATTATTATGTTAATCCATAAACCCCGTTAGTCGTGACAACGTTTAAAATAACGTCGTTTTTTTTTATCCGTACTTGTCATATTGAGTTTGTCGTTTACCACGAAACTGTTGATTTAATCAACGTGTGCCCTTGGCATATTTCATTACGCACTTTCTTTAGCTTTATCCATTATTATTATTAACTCGAGAAACCGAGTGGAGTAAAAAACATACCCCTTCTTCTTCACCCACCATAACTTTTTGTTCATAAGTTTTACATTGAAAAGCACAAGAATGAATATCACGAAAATAAAAGTTACAACTGCATTTATAATAAACGATCTAATAAAGATACATTTTTTACAACTGGTAAACTTCGGTTTACTTTTCGTCGAAATTGATGACGAAAGTCTTGGGTCGGTCTTGATTACTTTTTTCTATACATATTTCACTATACTGGACATTGACTTTAGAAAATAGTAATAACCCTCAAAGAGGATTAACTTAAATAATTTTTATCCATCCTTTATATGACAATGTTTGAATAGTATGAAACACTGTACATTCCTATGTACTCGTATTATAGTCAGGAACAGTTCGTAGTTTATATTTAAACCATCATTTTCTTGCTTGGATTTTTATATTTATTTTAATTCAATTTTTCAAAACATTAAGTCTAGGAAATTTTTCAATAATATAATTTAAACACGCTTGAGCTAAGCAATGGTAAATAAAATTAATATTATACTAATAAATCTCCGCAAGTCGCTTTCGCTTTAAAATCTTTCTCGAGAATGTCTTCAGATCATTACAAAATTACCATAACTATTATGTACAATACTCCTATCCCTGTTCAAATTTAAACTGGATATTTGGGTATATTATTATTTGAAAACCCTAATCTGTGGTGTTTTTAGACTAATCATTATAGAATTTACACATTTTTTCTTTTATTTGTAATCTTTTCTGATTTAAACGGTGTAAGAACACAGTTAAATTAAAACATTTAAGCGAAAATTGAGGTTACATACCTAAGTATTTAGCTGAAATTTTTTGTTTAATCCAGTAACACTTCGATATTCACGGTTTAATGTTAAGTATATTTTACGTTTACCGACTTATCACCATAATATTATGGCCCCTATTAATTTTTTTTTAAAAAAACGTATCTAAAGAACTTAAAAATAAATTCTGACTGCCGTTATAGGAATAAGTAATAATTGTTAGGTCGTTTGTTTTGTACACGTTCTTATATAATACCGTTTGTGTATACTATACCCTTCGATGCATTTTTGACTCCATAAAAAACTTCCAAAGGCCATATAGAGTATTGGCATGGTGAAAATAAATGCGATAAAAAACTATCGAATTCGTTTTTATGGCTATTACAAAGTGCTTACATAAACCGAAAGAGAAAATCTGATTGTTATCATTGAAAAAAGTGGCTTTCGAAAACTGTCAAAATAGAGATAAAATAATTTTTCTTACGACCATTTTCATTTTCGTTTTGTTTACAACTTTAAAATAGTAAAATTATTCAATAACTTAATATTTCAATTTTTGTTTGTAGTATTTAAATGTTAGTACTTACATTTTACATACATTTTATGTACAATTATTTAGTGATAATATTGGGTTTTAAAGATATGAAAAAAACCATTATTTAGGTATTATATATCTATGTTTATAATTAATAATTGTTAATTAAGTATTTAAGTGATACATAATATTTTATAAAATTATTTAATATTTATACATACCTACATTTTTGTAATAATATAGTCCAATACTTCAATATTAAGTTGTTTCGGACTTAATTAAGTTAGTGTTATAGTTATACAACATGTATGCTACATAACAGGCTTAGTGAAATACATTCTTTTATAAGCACTCACATTAAAAAATCACAATACTTAAAAATCTATAATAATTTTGTGATGCCTGTCTAAGAACTCCGTTAGCCTATCGCCATTAATTTAAATTCTTGCTAGCAACTTTATTTTATTATAAGTTATTCATGATCGAAACAAACAGTTTTTTGTTTTCAAAAAGACCGAATTCGGCAAATTTATTTTGCATATTATTTACGAAAATTGACTATGACTGAAAAGTAAAGTAAAAAATCACATTACATTTATTTGAGCTCTATCGATAAAATATAATCTGTGATGACTAAAGACAATATTCTATTCGATAAAATTATATATTAATCATGTATATAATACCTTTTTTAAAGAAGTTAATAAAATTACTAAAAAGATTGACATAATTCAAATTGGAATACATAAATGTAATACAATTTAATTTATTATTGGCAATAGAGAAATGTTCTATGAAAATAATATTGATGATCACAAATATTTTGTAAAAATAAAAATGAATCATTATAGGACAATAATATTATTACGATTATTGTTTTAAAAAAAATTCTGTAAAATCAATTATTATTATTATTAATTATAAAATAATATACACACACGTCATAATATTATGACGTATTATATTATAATAATACCGCAATTATTCGTTAAATTCACTTTGTACGTTACAGTATAATACAATAATATATACTGTTATTGTATTATAGTGATTCATATCAATATTTTGTGTTCGACAGTTATAATACACTAAACCAACGTGACAGAACTGTCAAATTTAGTATGTTTGTGTGTTGAAGCTTAGTCGATAACAAAGCGCTCCGTAAAGAGACAACATTAGTTAAGCACTTAGTGTCAGGCTTAAAGAGCATCGGGATGAATGGTAGTATTGAATTAAGCTGGACGAAACGACGGATGGTGTATGGGGTTATGAGCGCACAGGGCTTTTGAAATTAAAAGCAAAGTTTCGCGAGACACATTCGGTAAGACAGTTTGCACACGACCGGAGTGTAAGCTCTAAATGGGAAATATGTGTATTTTAGATTCAAGACGTAGGCAGGTACAGAAGACTAATTCTGAATGACGATAATCTAATGTGTCGTGTGCGCGCTGTATCAATGCGCCAAATTACACTCGTACGTAGGTATAATAATATATATTATAATGCAATAACTAATAATAATGTTTTGTATTATGTATGATATGATATTAATTTAATACAGCAAATGTCTGACACACCTGCAGCTATTGGATTATATTATATGTACGGCATATTTTCGTTACGATTATTGTAGTCGCGCAAGTAGAAATAATAAATATTCATGCGGTATTCTTAAAATGCAAATTTACGTTTTAATCGACAAACGTATTTATTTGTGTGCATCAGAGAGGAGTGGACGAAACGTGGTGGTCACTTTTCCCCTTATTTTATACACAGCAGTATATGTTACTATTATATCGGTTAAGTTTTGATCACATCGATAAAAAAACCATCCGATTCAAATTGAAAACAATACGCCGTCGGTAGGTATGCCAATCAAAACAGAGTACAAAATATTACACACAGGGTCTGTCGTCCGTCATTCGCCTGCTATAACACAAGATCTTTGAAAATGCGATACGGTCGAGAATAACCAGTAGGCACTTGCATACATCTCGTTGAAATTCATTATAATAATGATATTCCATCCTTGCGAAACATAATATTTCAATTATCAAAAATTAAACATTTATAATTAATGATCGAAATTACGTCCTAGGAATAATGTAAACTTCATAATCATAGAGGTTATATTATATGTATTTGATGTGTTCGGAATGACAATGACACAATAATAATAATTTTAAAACATTTATTATTAAACATAATATTGTCTATATTGCTTATACATTTTCAGTTTATAGGATAAACATTATATAGATTATATCAATATTTGAATAATAATATTAATGGTTTACTAGTTTGTGGTGTTTTATCATATTTGTATTTCATGAGTACGCGTGTGTTTTCAATTTTATATGTGTGCGCGTTTAAATTTTGTATATATTATAATAATTAAGGATATCATATTGTTATTTAAGTTTAAGACAATTTTTCATGAATGTATGCTATTTATAAAGTCAATAATTATAATCAAAACATTTACATAATATTATGCCTAAAAAAATTTAAACTATCTTATTTTTTCTTTATCAAAATATTCCATTGAAATTAATTTTAACGGAAGAATTATTTTTACGTTGGCACGTATAGTTGAACCTTTTTTCCTTTCTATATTTTATACGATTATATATAGCTACAAGTAGGCATTAAACATTAGTGTTTAAAAATGAAATATCTTTTTTTATTTATTATAAATGGAATCCTATGTACAATAGAAAACATTGTGATGGTAGAACACAATAAAGCATACATTCTTTCACTGTGTTAAAAAAATATTTAAATTAAATTTTATCAAAAGTGTATGACTGTAAAGCATTTATTTTTTTATTTTTCATTTATTGATTATATATTTGTGTTCTGTGTACTTCATTAAACATTGAAACTTTCGTATGAGTACACAATTTGTGTACCATATTCATGATATTGCAGACGTTTTAGACTGAAAAAATGTTATGTACATTTTTTATTCATATAGCTTGTATTCATACGGTATTATTCGAATGGGGAATTGATACTGCATACACGAACACCTGAAGGGAACAACTCGCCTACTTTTTTTTATTATTACTATTATTATTATTATTATTATTATTATTATTATTTTTATGTGTAGGATTGAGAATATAATAATATTGTCCCTTTGGTTGCACAGAGAACAGAATTCTTCGCCCGTAAATTATTTATAAAAGGAAAAAGTTTTAATATTTCCTCATTCGAGTGTTTCCTCTTTCCCTTCCCCTGGCTCTATAAAACGTTATTTCTTCGTTGCCCGTCTTATTCATAACCAAAAACCACATGTATACATTCCATATTCTCGGAAACGTTTCACCCAAGGTTTCATTTTTTATTAGACATTTTATACATCTCTACTATATTTTTTGTTTGTGTTTCCACATACCTGTTGTGTTTACGCATGGTCGGTGTCTCTGCAGGTCGCAGGATTGCGATAAAAACCCGTTATTTATGGTTGAAAAAAATTAATAATACTCATTTTATGCAAAATAACAATAATAATAATAATAATAATATGATGTACACTACGTGTGTCGTGTCTAACGAGATCATAAATAACAAATAAATTATTATACGATTTAAAGTTCTAAAACTAAAATATTATATGGGTATATGTAGTCATACATGGAATTATTGCTGTTTAAATAAATAATAATATATACAAATAGAAGATATATATCGTAAAAAAGTTTTACCAAAAAATGAGGATAGATAGTTTTCTTAAATATCGAGACAAGACGCTTTGTTTTTATTATAAATTATTGCGTAATAATTCAAATCTGGTGTCTTATTAAAAAAATCAACTGAAGCTTCTAATACCTAATGTTAGTACAGTATTACAACTACTATATAAAAAAAATAGAATAACAATAGCATAAATCATATGTATCATTATTTATGATAGTTGTAGCTCAATGTAAATAGTAGGTATATACAAAATAAATGTATTGTTTATCGACATAATATTAATTAAATTATTCAAAAGCCAAGATAAACTTTTAAAATTATTATTTTCGGAGATAACAAACTGCAGTACAACATGTTATACGTATACTATTTAATATTAATATTTTTAGTTTTTGAAGTATTTTATATGATAGACAGTAGACACATAATATGATGTAAAAAATAATCACGAAGAAAAATAATATACTATAGAATTTTATAATTTTAACCCTCCATTGCTATTTTTTTAAATTAACTAATGCCGCGCAAGTTATTACGATAAAACGATAATCTTATTTGAATATTATACACAGAACCTATAGATTCCTGAAAATCCATTGGTGTATTTATTTGTATCGTGTGGTTAGAAAATCTAGATAATCCATTCGGATGTAACCAAATTTTTAGCAGACACGAGCATTCGATCAGCTTTTATTTTTAAAAGATTAGTCTTAAAAAAATAAAGCCTAGTGGTTTAAGCAGCTTTTGAATTCTTGACGACTAGTGCGTCTGTTGTGTGAAAATTAGTTTTTGTTGGTCGAATGTGATTTTTTTCCGCCACCACTGAGACCGAAACCATTAACGGCTTAGTGAGAGATTTCCAAGTAGGATAGCGACGTCCGAAGAACAGGGGTTTATTTCATTAGTTCGCCTGATGTCCCATAAGTTTTTATGACCCTTTAATGGACTCGTTTTTCCATTAAAATTGTGGCAATATTTGTGTACAGTATTCAATACAATTTTGTAATTTTATCATAGTTTACATTTTATCACATCGGCAGCGTTATTGGAATTTTAAGTAAGAGCGGAATAAAAAAAAAAAAATGTAAATTGTGTTAAAAAAGTCTCTTTTTACATTTAAGTTTATTTTATGTATTATGTGTCGAAGTGGTTCATAATAATTGATATTCGTTCTTAAAATATTATCACTCGTTTTAAAAAAAGTATAAATAACATTTGAGTAGAGATCAGATAAATAGCTTCTTTTATAAGTATAATCGTGGCAGAAATATTTTAATATTATGTTGTTATTACATTAATCCTAAATTAATTATTATTATACTGAGAAGATTAGTTAAAATTATCGCTTAATTAAAAAAATTAATTTAGTAACGTACCTATATACGTTAATCGTTACTTTATATTTTTACTTATACTGTAGACATTATATTAAAACAAATTCTTTTGCGAACCTTATGCTAAGATTTTACTTTAATGATTTAAAATATATATATATTCTTACTATTAATGTACTCGTATTTGCTCTGGAATGCTATTTATGATTAAATTAAAATCAAAATAACGCATACACGTTTAATGAATAAAAATATTTTTCATAACTGTAGAAATAAATTATTGTTAGCTGGTGAATTAATTAAAAATGAAAATGAAAACTAATTAAAGTTTTACTCACAAACGATCTTAATTTTTACGAATTGCAGTTACAAAACGGTGTCAGATTCTATAATATATTCACATTTCATTGAATTTGGAATTTATTAGCATCATAATTTGTGTAGAATAACTAATTAACTCCGTTATTGAAAATATTATTAAAGTAATGTTTATAAATAAGGCACACAAAATTATATTTTGCATGTGAAAAATGATATTATGTTGATAATGTATAAGCAGATTAGGTTATGAGATTTATTAAAAAGTAAAATTAATAAATAATGGAATAAATTAGTTTTCGTTTTCAATTAATTATTATAGTTATATATGTATCTTAATAAAGTAAGATATTATATTAAATATTTATTATTTTCAAATTTTGATCGTTGCTTATTGTATTCAAATGCCAATACATATAGGTTTTCTTTAATTATGATCTGTCAATTTTGCATTGGAATAATATTTAAATACATTAGTTTATTCAGTTTATTATATTTTGTATTTTGCAATATTCTGTTATGAAAGAAATATTAATGAGATTATTGACACTTCGTATATGTGATGGGTACTACTACAGTTCAGCGTTTTGCGATAGCAATAATTTTGCTGGTTTTGTGTCTATCAACATATATTTCATTCTGATTAATACATATTAGTGGGAAATTATATAGTATTTATAAAGCACTATATATAGTGTGTATTGTATTTTATAAGTGACGGAGACAGCTGTATAGAACGAACGCATTGAAAAGAATAAGACACCTCCCTTTCGGTTGGACAAATTAGATTGCGGTTCATACATGTACTACTCTCCAGTCTCCACTATAGTAATCGTGCATCCAGAAAGGCGTGAAAATGGCCAACTTTCTTAGATGTTTCCGGGGTAAAAATAGAAAGTTTAACGGTCGTAGCCCGGGGGAGAAAAGTACAAGGAAAGTATGACAACCACCACCACCACCACCACCATCACACACACACACACACACACACACACACACACACACACTACCACAACTGATACCGGAGTATACGGCAGGTCAAGGAGAGGAGGTGATTGAGTATGCGAGGGAGACAGTTAAAGGGAGGGGGCTAGAAAGTGAGTGAATAAGGGGTGGGGACGGAGGGACATGTGCGAAAAAGGGCGGTGAATTTTCGTCACGTGCTATTTCGCTTCCAAAGTCCCGGGATATGATGGCAACTTGCAAATAAAAACTTGTGCAAAAGCTGAAAACCTATTTCGCCTTTAAACGCCGTTTAAACGGGGTTGCCACCAGAATCACTTACCGCACGGAAAGTCGGTTTTTAAAAAGCACACATATTTGACTTTTAACGGGCGTCTAGTGCTTTTTCCTGTTTCGATGACGTCGTGCTCGACAGTCACGTACGACTTTTTTAAATTCTACATTCGTCGTGCTGACTCATTAAAATCAATCACACGCGTATAAGGTACCTATAGCTACATATTACCCACTGGAACCAAACAATTTTTAACATTCATCCATGCGTGTACAAATCGAATTTATTTTTTTATTATTTTGTTTAATAAAATAACATTTTAATGACAGTTCATCTCAAGGTTTGGTAAACACATCGTGTTTTAACTAATACAAAATCGTGTTGTTTTGTGTAAACTGATAAAATGCGTTGAGGTTTATAAATTTATTTAAACGCCATAAATATTGTAGGTATATTTTAAAATAATAAGACACTTAGCACGCCGATGCAATGAAACTTATGAGATTAGAAAAATGTTGTATGAATATTAAATTTAATAGCATATTTCCATCAATGTTGTTCAAAAACGATTCTAGTCAATTCTAAATTGTAATTTCGATTTATTTGAAACTAAATTCGTATTTTAAAATATTCACAAATAAAAAATTGTAATCATGCGGTAAGTACCTAATAATAATAACAATTATAGTGTAATAGTTTTTCGATTTATTTTTACATTTTTAGTATGATATTTTATTTAAAACAAAAAAATTGAAAACTATTTTACATAATGGAATGTATTAAATGATTTTACATGAAACTAAATTATAATATTTTCAATGATATTATTATACATTAAAATATTCAGTTGAAGATTTAGAACTGTTTTGCTTAAATTTTAATATTTAATTACATTAAAATATATCAGAAGTATTTTTTGAAACGATATAAATCTTTTATAAGTTATGTATCAAAGCTATTAGTACATATTAATATATTACTAAAAGTCCAATATAAATGGTATTAAATTGCCGTTATTTATAAACACATTAATTGTTCATCTTTATATTATTAAATATAAGAAAGATATCGGTTTGTTTTATGAATTATATTGAAATATTTACATTTTAAAAATGTACCATAAGAATAAACAAAATATAATAAGATAACATATTATTATACATTTAATTATTTTCAGTTGGTAAAAGTTGCTTTTCTTTGACGTTCTTTTTTTTTCTTCTTTATATTTCTTAACTACCTTTGAAGTTTGAACTTATGGAAAAATTAAAAATACTAAAATTAGAAAACCATGTTTGCTATTCAAAATAATAGTAATAATAATTATTATTATCATCATCGCGATTCTAAGAAATGAAGTCACGCAACTGTAATAATTTTTGTCAGAAATAAAAAAAAGAAGATTCATTATTGTTATGGTAATATGAAAAGCAAAAAAATTGTTTTACGGTGACAACAAAGGCACTACGTCCCTAGGTCCGGATTAACTTGGCGTATCCCGATAAATTTTAGCGTGCCAGAGTGTATTCTTAATGTGTTGCATGTGCGAATAAAACCCGAATGGAATAGACGTTTTCGGTGTTGCTTTTAGTGTTGTTTTTGTTGCGTGTTTAGTTGTAGGAGGAGTAGACACTAAAAATATATAAATATATTATAGTGATACTAATAAAAAAAAAAACTACCAAAATTAATATTTACAATTTATATTCGGATCACGTTTTTGTCCCCCTCTGCAAAAACGTCCGAAAACAATATATTACACAAGTCCGTACTGTACATTATGCATTCCGGAAGTTTTGTACGCTAATAATTCTGAAAAAGGAAACCTTTTGCCTTTCTTGACTTGAGCAGTGAAATAATATCAATCGTGTATACGTGCAGTTATCGGAGATTGTAACAATCGAGTTGCACTACTTGTATTTGTATTTAATCAATCAAAATAAATGGAGGTGAACACGGCTAATATAATATATAATATAACAAAAAAATACAAACTTAAAAGTCAACAGTTTATATATCGTTTTATTAACACTTAAATTAAAATTGACTTGGACATATTTTGTTATTTGTGTTTTGCTTATAGAAGAACTTAATGAAATATTAATTTATTTTGAATTTATACTCACGCCGTTTACACGTAGGAAAACGATTATTTAATATTCTTGTTCGATGGATATTATTGAAAGAAGTTGAACTAGTGAACATTGACGTTAAAATAAATTATCCAACTTCGTTTGTTATTATAATAGCAAAATTGAATAAATGCATTCAATTACAATTTTTGTTTAAAATTCCCCATCAAATGTTTATTAGTGTAATGCAATTTATTTTGATTAACTTTAAAGTCGTAAATTTACCCAGTGTATTAAAAAAAAATGGCGAAAAACGCGTTTTAATAAATATCGGCATAAGCCACTTGTTATGTTTAGCTATTTGGTTTTATTATTTTTTCATTTTGCGAATAATAGATAG
Organism: Rhopalosiphum padi; assembly: GCF_020882245.1. Lineage (NCBI taxonomy): Eukaryota > Metazoa > Arthropoda > Insecta > Hemiptera > Aphididae > Rhopalosiphum > Rhopalosiphum padi. Next base: position 44,464,928 of record NC_083597.1, read on the forward strand.
CATTTTGTTTTATTGAATACTCTGCGTGGCTTGCTTTTTAACAGAAGCTATAAAAAAATCTACCTATCTTAATAAGTAAACTTTAAATTGGAAAAAAAGGAATTGATTATTTATCAGTTACAACTCACAAATAAATGAATAATAAGGTCCTACATAAATGTTTTATCAGTTCACAGTCGTTGTTTGAAGCAATTTATGGTGTAAGAGTTTTAAATTTTGCTCTAGAATTTCATTGGAAATTTAATCATGAGTCATTTAATAAATAAAAATAACATAACATGTGAATTTATTTACATAATATTATTTTTAATTTTAATAGTATTAAAATATACGTAGGTATATTATACTTAGGTAAAAGGTAAATTAACAAAATATTTTCCCCAAAAAGTCATCATAAGTGTATTTTTTTTACTATGATTTTAATTCAGCATGAACGTAATTACGTTAGTTCTTTATTATTACACATTAAGGGTTTTTTTTAATTATTTATCACTTTAATACAATTTTGAAATTGCGCACGTCAAGTGATCTAAAATATATTTACTATATTGAGAACTACTAATTTATTTACTATATATATATTGACCATTATCAATAATTAATATTTTGCTTGTGTATAAATAAATTATACATTTTTATGCTTAAAAAATGATTTTTTAAATATCATACATCGATGAGTCGAATCGAATTTTACGATATTTCATTACTACGAATAAAAAACAAGTTTAAAGTAAAATAAATAAAAAAAACCCTTCGGGATAGGGTGAAGATTATTGTGCCCAATTTCCAAGGAAAGGGAGTCAGGTTAATAATTGCCATGTCATGTCACTGGATTATTATATCTCGCCAGGCCGTTTATCCTCTACATTATAATACAGTTTGTTCGTTATCCCCTCCGTTGCTTCTCAAGTCGGTCTATCCGCTCACTAAAGCTCTATGCAATCACATATACCGTCGACGGCGTGGCACAGTTTTTATTCTTAATACAATAAAACATTCCCAGCTTGCAACACATATATCAGCAAGGAATGATAAACACGTACTGCACGTTTCGTCCAACTGCAGTAAATAAAATTAAAACGAGCAGGTCGAGTGATTAGTAGTTATCAATAATATTATACATTAAATTAATATTAAAGTAATCAAGACTCGAAAAATTTGTCCTCGTCTTATAGGTTTTTAGTAATTGCTCATAAAAAGGCATGGAGGACATTTTTTAGTTAATTATAATATGTATCTACCTATATTGTTATTATAAATTATAATATTTATAATATATTATATTGTATTCAACGCACACGTTAAGTCGGATTTGATTTCTAGTATAATAATATGTATATATGAATGCAATCCGTCGGCGCAAGACGCCTATCGGGATTCGGCCATTTCCGTCCACATTGATCTTTCGGCGTTTCGAAACGATTATCACACCAGTACACCACTATCACTATATATATATATAACATTATCCCTGTCAACGGTCGGTGGTGTTGTTTTGTTGTACGCGTAAGTTTGGGGCCATAAAACTATTGTGGCGTTAATTTATCGTCGATTGAATTCTCCATGTTCTCGTAAGCCTGCGTTACGTGTATACACTATACAATAATAATGATATATATATATTATATGTAAATGAGTTTTGTGTACACCGAACATTTACATCGCGACACCGTCATAAACGGATCTCATCGACGGCCGCCAATAATATTATTATTATAATTATAAAATAGATCTATTGCCGTTTTATATGTGTGTTGTGAATGGTTGTGAGTGCGTTCAGTGTTTTGTCGAGTTTTATGATAGTGCGTCGTAATATTATACACTTTTGTGTTCGCCTTCAGTATAGATTTATATCCGTGGTGGTAATTGCCACTGTATCGAAAGTGATCGTATGTAGCTGACGGGACGTATGTTTCCTGATAAACTTTAACGATGGTCAACAACAGTGCCACAGTGGGTTTAATTGGTTTATGCTTAAAATGTTTTAAATTAAATTCCAACGATTTATATAATACATAATACGATTCATCTAGCATATTTTTATCGCTATTTTTTTCTTGGACTATTGGTTTATTCATTTTCTAATTCTTAGAATTTTCAACTATATACTTGAAAACCATGTTTTCAAATACTTAGATTTGTATAATACAATTTAAAGAGTGTCCCGTGGCGATACAAACTTTTCTTAAAATAACCACTCTTTTTACTACAAACTGTGAAACAGATGATTTTGTTTTTTTAAATATTGATGTGTATAAAATATATATCGAATTTTGAACTAACAGTTTCTGAGTAACTAAATACTTACACAAAGGATAAATTATTCCTTGGTATAATAGATTCAAAACATATTATTATGGAGCCGATTGATTTTAATTTAAATAATAATAATAATAAATAAACTAAACTACTACATAAATCATATCTATTTAATATTTTACATTTTTTTTTTTTTATGTAAAACGATTATTCATTATTATTATTAAACAACTCTTTATCGCTTGTTCAATTTTCGATTAAGATGCATCAATATTTTTGAAAAAATCATTTGCGAACAATTTAGTGTAAAACAGGGTTGTTATCATTTGAAAAAAAAAGAATTTTTCATTGTACACTCAATAAATTTTATAAAACAATTAAGTAGGTATTTAATTATATGATCTATAATTATATTTTTCCAATTTCAAAAATCAGAATTTGAATAAATGCATTAATAATAATTTTATAGTGGGATGGAAATAAGCATGATTGTTAAATATATTAATATATCTTATGTATAGATTTAATGAAGTCATTTGAAAAATCAATAAAATAATCCAGATTATGAACCATTGGTTATAATACTCGTACCTATTATATAATCACTTAAACATAATTTTGAAGAATATTAGTCAAAGACTTAAAAACCTTCTTAGTAAATGGAAAAATATTGATATTGCGTTATCGGTTTATTTCTCGTACGTTAATAGGTATACATTGGGTATTGGAGTTTTTTTCGAAGGTTTTAAATACCCACATATAAAAACATATATAGATTACAAACAATACGGCCTGTACTTTGTAAAAAGATTATCTTATGAACATTATTGTCATTACTATTAACTCGAAGGAAAATTATCATTGATAAAATGCGTCAATGCCGTATGTTAATTATTGGGAATTGTTTTTGAATTAAATTATCTTTTGATATGACATTTATTTTAAAATAGAATTATTAAATTATTAGTTGCGCAATATTTGAAATAATATCATATTTTCTATTTGTACATGTTTTATGTCTATTTATCATTATTTATACTATTATTATTTTATTTATGATTATTATTTTACTACTAAAAAAAATAACGTTGAATTATACCTGTAATTGAAGTTATTCCGTCCATAAATAAATCAATATTATATGATATTCAGGATTACGATAGTCATAACAAAACGGTATATATAACTATACAAGCTAAATGCGACCGTTTATCCATCGACCAACAGTACGTGACGTGGTGGTGGGACAAACATAATATTTACACTATGTGAAACTATAACTATATACACTGCGTGCATATTATATGTGACACTCGGTCTCTCTCTCTCCGTCGCTGCCGTTCGAGCATATCGTTGTTGTGATAGTGACGAAGACCCAGTAACATCAGAGTATGTACCCATTCGATTTTCAACTATAATGTAGGTACATTGTACATGTTTATCGAACAAACACGAGCTGTTTTCCGACGACGAGTGGTTGATATAGACGCGAATAGACGGATAGGGAGAGTCGTTTAATTATTATTATATGTAGTTGACCGAATCTATGTTTATTGTCATTGTGACTATCGTAGTTGTGCTCACCTCCATTTTATTCTTTATCCAATTATATACCCGTTTATTTGGATTAGGGCATTTGGAAATATTATGTGTTTGCTTTAGATAATTTAAATACAATTGTAATCATTAATAATGTATTAGTATTTTATATTTTGTAGTGGTACTACACTAGTACCTATAATATAATAATATAAGTACTTGACAACTTTTATATAATATATATTTATATAAGTACATAACTATAGTATAATAATAGGTAATAATAATAATGTGGAAATCGGTATCGTCATCGCATCAAAAACGCACGTGCGTATCACAGATTCACAGCAAACACTTCTGAGATAATAGCATACTAGGATAACAAAAATAAAAAAGCCGAGTCAATATGAAACAGACTAAGAATTGGCCTCACTCAAAGTTTACTCACGATTTCTTAATGGCCAAAGATGATATCCCAATATTTATCATCTGTGGAACTCAACCCACTTACAACAAATTTTAACGGAATGTCGATGAAACGGAATCAAAAAAAAAAAAAAAATAATTAACCAGATGAACAAAATATCGCCATTTTTAAAATAAACTGATGTACCTATACAAACTTACGTAGAAATCAATGAATAGAAATTTTAAACATAAAAATTTATAAAAAAATACAAAATATGTGAACTCGACACATTATATTAATATCACCAGGACTAAAAACCTTCGAAGTCGAAGCACAAATATCAATTGGTAATATGAACAAAAAAAATCAATACGATTTCACTAATCCTCGAATATTTTATTATTATTACATTAATAAAAAAAAAATCTGCGTGTTGGGTAATAATTTAATTATGATTTTTGCGAGGCGGCAGCGATAGCGCCAGAAGTCGAGCTAATTGGGTGTAGACCGGGAAAACCGCATTGCAGGAAAAACGACGGTGCAGTGGGCCGCGCGCGCGCGCGCGTGTGTATGTTAAAACACCGGTTGCTGTGGCGCTCGTTGTTTTAAGGTTCCCGGTGGGCGGTCGGGCGGAAAAGACGGAAAAAAATATCGGTTATTCACCAGGTATTTGGTTTTAAACTCCGCCGCGGTACAGGTATATATGTGTGTGTGTGTGTGTGTGTTTGTGGCGAGGTAGGTGGGCAGCGATGGAGTGGTTGGTACCAAACGCGCACACCGCGCGTGCGCATAGACACTCTTCGGACCGGGTGCCGGGCCGGGCGGGCCGTGTGTAGTATTACAGTATAGTAGTATACCGTATACGTATTATTATGAGCACATACGTCGGGATGGAGAGAGTCACGTGTCGGCGCATAATTTATAATTTCACCTCCGCCTCCGTCTCTAGCCAGCCAGCGTGTGTCTTCTGCCTCACACACACACACATATGTATAAAATATATGTGTACGGTAGTGTGGGTATTGATTTAAAATCAGCCTATACGTGTATAAAATGCGGGTGTGTGTGCGGGCGGGTTTTAAACGCGGCTGTGCACGAAAATCCGATCGAAACGGACGGTCGAAAAATAATAATATTAATAAAAAAACACCACGTACACGCGTTCATATAAATGCAAAACATTTAAACATAACATATATAAAAAATAATATATCCCATCGCGTGGCAGGGGACGACCGAATTTTTTTTCCAAAGTCCGGTACCAACCTTATTATAATAATATCGGCAACGTTCAATCCATTTATTATAGTAGCAACAGCAGCAGCAGCAGCAGCAGCAGCAGCAGCAGCAGTAGTAGTAGTAGTAGTAGTAGTAGTAGTAGTAGTAGTAGTAGTAGTAGTTATTTTTTGCGTACAACGTTCTTTATTTTTTTTTTTTTTTTTTTACACGGGATTTCTAACAAAACGCGAAATCGCGCGTATAGTTCACATAATCCAATAAGCACGTATACCTTTGGAAGTGTTCTTAGAACGTTCGAAGCTCTTTTTACATTAATTTTTATCGAAGTCGTTTCGCCGGGAAATAATATTCATAAACACGAAATCGCGTAAAAATATAATCGTTTATGTCAGTCTTATTGTTATTACCGCGTATAAACTGTAATAATTAGGACGCCGTCGGTTGATTCTTAAATGGCGTGCTCGTGATTTTAATTATTTTAGTTATTGAATTTTATATTCAGTTTCAGCAAGTTATATGAAACTATTATTTTATGTATATTTTCTATGCAATATGCAAAACACTTTTAGAACATTGTGATAAAGTAATATAATATGATACACGCGTGTCTATTATAATAATAGTAATAATAGTATTATTAGATCGCAGTACCTATACATAAGCCACGTAGGTATAATAATATATAATACGCAAACCTGTTTAATAAACAACACGTCTAAATTGAGATTCTACTAAGTGTTTTCTAGAGTCAAAAAAATAGATCCGATTTTGTTTTTTCCATGGCTAAATATATACATAGGTACTCGTATAATCGCAACTTCGTAATACACAGGTGCCACAGGCAGTGGTAGTAGATAAGATATACATACCTACACAATATTAATAAATAGAATTATTTATGGAAAAAAGAATTTTATACAGAATTTGGAAGCCGTTGACAAAAATCACTGCCAGCTAAGATTTTTTTCCATGCAAAATCATGGAATATTTAGTCATGGTTTTTATGTACATTGTAAATTTTTTTTTTATTTTATTCATTATTTGTGAAATCGTTTTTTCTCGTTTGATGTTTGCTTTCATACTAATCTTGAAGTTAAGAAAATATATCATTATACAAATATAAGACTGCAGTAATGCACATTGTGTAAGTGTTCTACAATACAATATATTATCATCCTACAATTACTATGGAATGAATTGCCAAAATGAAATAATAATTAACGTGAACATAATATTTTGTTAATCATAGGTGTACGTTGATACTTTGGTAATGTGAGAATAATTATTGATACTGACTTTTATTAAAATGTTATAATTAAATGTAATATTAATCGGTGTTTGTTAAAGGTACGGTTTAAGCGTTTACGCGTCTATTTGGATAAATAAATAAGATTAATTTAACATTCTAACATATAAATTAATATTTTGTAGCTAATGTTAACATTGTAGTTCCTAATATAAATTTTTATAAAATATAAATTCATAAAATTCATAGTAAAATATGTAAGTACACAACAAGAACCTATACATGAAAGGTTTTTGTTATATTTACTATTCAATTTATCACACTTAACCCTAGGCTGATAATCTTTTTTGGTGCATTTTATTTAACATACAATTATAACATATTAGTTTATGATCAGAGTTGATTATTAAATACTCTAAAAAATCATTTAATATATTGTATGTACTTCTTAGGAATTAAAAATCGGTAAATATGCACTAAAAGTTTTAAAATATATAAAATAATGCAAAATATAATTTATGTAAAATAACATAATTAATAGTATTAAAATACTATTTCTAAGTATCATAATAGTATCTAAGATTTTATAGGTATCAAATTTCATCAAATTCATCATTGATTTTCACAAGTTTATACAATAAAAACATTAAAATACAGGTATATATTATATTTTTTTGGTATATCTACATTTACAAGTAAATGCAGTATAACATAACATTTTGTGTTTAGAATGGTTATATCTTGAATCAAATTTAATTTTAATTTTTTTTAAATTTAAAATTATATTTCTGGATATTAAATTATTAGTCTCTTTGTTATGATAAAAAGGATATTTTTCAACAATAATGTAACATGGATTGTGTAAAAATAGATGGTTAATTCTTTAAAATATTTTTTTTTTATTAAATATTATGGGTATTAAAATAATAAAACATATCGTAGGTATAACATTCGATTGAAATTTACAATTAAGTTTTGATTGACTATGGAAGTTTTTATTTTTTTATTATATATTATTAATTAATTTAGCAAAATATTATATTTTGAACTAGTTTCGGGTAGGTATGTAGGCAACTTTAAACAGCAATTGACAAGCATTTTATTTGTTAACTTTTAGGCCGAGTATAATATTTATTTTTTCTCATATTATTCATTATCCACGTGACATAATAATATAATAAATTACTTTTTGTTTTTATATTTACGACCTATATCAATCACTGTAGGACAAATAAAGTTGGTATCAATACAATATAATAATAATAATAATAAATAATATAATATAAATAAAAAATACAATATTATTATTCCCCATAAAAAATAATTGACTTGACTGTCGTTTATTAAGCATTTACGATTAGAGAGATGTATAATAAAAGAGGGTATACTTGTACGGTTATTTTGCTCATACTATAATTTATATATGTATAGCATTCAGGGAAAAGGCCTGGGGAAATGAAAGGACAGTGTGTTTGGGACGTCAGAGCCCACGAAAGGAACAATTGTTTTTATTATGATTGGGGAACTATATTATATGTACGTCCTTTTCATGCCCAACACGGTGCTAGTTTCAATGCTAACTTCTCTGGAGTTTATATTTTAAGCATTACACCCAAAAGAGGCGAACGCGAAATAGCCGGTAACTGACCGAAGAATATTAATGGTTTTGCTTTATCGAATTAAAACGTTAAAGATCAAACGAACTATACTTACGCGCGGCGTACGTGAATTGAAATTATAGAAACAGTCTGTCGCGTGTGTGTGGCTGATTAATTGTGAAAGTTTTCCACGGGATGGAAGACATTGTTGAAGTATAGTTTTACTGGAATGTCAACCATATTTAGACTTATGTGATTTTGAGTATATTTCCCTTGAATACTATCTCTTGTGAAGTATTAGCATCGTAAAAACGCAATTCTCATTCAAATAATTTATTGTTTGAGACAGAAACTAGACCTGATTACACTTTATATTAATTTAAGTTTGTTGTCTGTACTGTATATATTTCACCAATATCGCCGATTGACGCTTTATTTATGCAGTACTTATATATCATTGTGTCTCTGAACTATTATAGTCGATGTGTATATTATATTATTATTATTTTTGTCATATTTGTATATATATACATTTTTATCGGTAGATAGTAAAATATTCATTGCGTATTGTCGTTACAAATATTCGTCATAAATATACTATAAATATTTTCGGTATTAAATATCTATATTTACACATTCAAATATGTTCTTTTGATATTAATACGATTTACAATTATTTTATTATATTTTTTAAAAACTTAAGTTATTCTTAATTGATAAAATTCACCCCTATTATATACTTGCTTTAACAATTATGTTATATATATAGCTCTATAGGTAGGTATAAAATTATAATTAAATATTTAATAAAATATGATGATTATATAGAAACAATATAATGGCTATAGTCTTTCAAAAATGTATTTTATTGCAACACAATACTATTAGCGAGTTGAAGCAGGAAATATTTTGTCGCACGTGCATTTTCATACAACGGTAAAACTTTCAAATGCTTTACGATCATGGTATGCGTGCGAATGATAGAGAGGGAGTTTACAGTTTTAATAACAAAGGTCTCAAAGTTATATTTCACGCAATTAAAACTGAGTTGATTCTCAATAAACTTTCGTTTATAACTAAACACTCGCGTTCATTAACGGAAATTACTGAACGTCTTTATCAAGTAAGCGTTTAAATGAAAAACCATATATCTGATAGAATACCCGCAGAAGCTATTGGGTATTCAACAGGTATTGTATAGAGTTGTAAACTCGATATGAAAAACAAACTAAATTTAAATGAAATGAACAAATAGGTGATAATTACATCCATTTCCAGTGCATTAGTACATAAGTACATTTATATGCTCGTTATTTAACATTGATTTTATTATTATGTATTTTTAATATATAAACAAATATATTTTTTCTATTACTATTTAAACTATATTTATTATAATATAAATAATTTTTTTCACTGGTAACGATCAGTGACAATTTTTTTTATATATGTATGTATATATTATATATTATTGATATGGCTAACAATTTTTGTTCATTCTTAGTAATGTATGATTTTTGCTTTTTTTTGTTATAGATATGTTTGAAAAAAATCGCATTGCATTGGTTAATTGGATATAAAAATACGTTACAGTTAAAAATTAATCAGAGGCGACGTGAAATGGTACTCAGGTGATGGACAAACGCCTCGCTATGATTTCATTTGCATTCTCCAACAAGTCTGTCTATTATTGGCTGTGTTGTCTTCTTACAGTTATCATAGTACGATCAGCACATACAAGTAAGTCGCCAGTTTTATTAATTATAGAATATAAATTATATACAATAATAAACTCGTCTGGTATGAAATCTTTAAATGCATATTTGAGATAAATTTAATCATATTATTCTTATTTGTTTATGTTCAAACTACGGTGAGCATGTTCGTAGGTACTACTATTGTTGCATTTTGAGTTTCTTCATAACGCTATAATATACCGTTATAAAACAAATGTTTCCTGCAAAAAAAAAAAAAACGTAAAATATGTGTATTGCACATAACATTATAATGGAGTAATATATAATCAACAAACAAATATAACAGTTGTTAAAAAAAGGAAAAAAAGTACTTTCTTAATATTTATCATTAACATTTTTCTTAATTAATATTATATTTCATCCTTAATGGAGAAGAAAGGATCTTGGTAATTAAAAGTAGCTTTTAACGTTTTAACGTTTGGTGGTTAAAAATATATACGTATAAATTGTTTTTAAGGCCGGAAACACTCGACGGGAGAGATGAGCGACGTCATTTGTGTCATGAGGATGTCCGTTACAAAGACATTATATTATAAATAACGGGATTTAATTTTGCTCCGCCCATCATACCTTTCATTATGCTAATGTTCGAACGGCTCATGGAGATTATGAAAATGCATCTTAGGCACAAGGTATAAAACCGCAAGCTATGATTCCCAAATTATATTGACACGGCTGTTTGTATAGGCAAGCCAAGTACGTGAGTTCACCAATACGGCTTTTATCATACGTCACAATATTAAATTATCATAATAAAAACTTATTATTAATTCTGAATATTTTAGCATTTTTATCTTAAGAGATTACGCTCTCAGACTTAAATAATATAGTAAAAATAATATTTTTTTTGAAATTTGAGCAAGGATAATACGCATTAATGATAGTAATAAAAATTATATTAAAAATTGTGAAAATATTTTAAAATGCAATGTGTTTATTTTATACAAGTATTTTAAAGTATCTAATATCATAATTCAAACAGATTTCCAGAGTAACAAAAATAATACGTTCTTATTATATAATAAAATAACGGGACTTTCATTGTTTCGTTGTATCGATTTATCATATTTTATTCTAAATAATAGTCTTACTGTATAGTATTTATTTATAAGTATTGAATCCATAAAGTCTAAATAATATTATTTTATGAAAACATTATTTAATAAAAATAACTAAAAAAATATATTAATGTATATTGAATATATTTTTAAATGTGAACTTGAATTGTTTTTAAAAGTGGTAAATACTTTTTATAACAATATATTACTTGGACGGAAATGTTAAATTTGTATTTGTTTTAAATAAGATATATGCAATAAGTTTAGAAATTAATAAGTAATTTAAAATCAGCTTTGAATAATCATAAATTCGGTTTAATAAAAAATTAGAATATGGTATTGTAAATTTAAATAATATTAATTTTTTAAGTATAAACTAATAATGAATTCATGACAATATAAATTGTTCATTTGATGATTTATTTATTTACAATATTAGAGTTCTACAATACTAACAAACCCAAATTGGAATCTACGACTTATTTCAAATAAATAGACATACTATATGAAGCTTTTAGTGCACTTTTACTACCTTAAAAAAAGGTTTCTGAAATAAAACATTATTGCTTAACCAATACCTTTCTGGTTTCACTAAAAGTTTAATATATTGTTTTCATTTCATTGGACAACTCCATACAAAAGACATGCTAATAAATATAATAGAAAAACCTTTACTTATATTGGATTAAAATAATAATAGTTATCATGTTTTGTTCATTATATTAGTTAATTTTATTTAATAACTATTATATATTACTTATAAAATCATGATAACTGACATTGAATCAATTTTAATAATTATGTCAAGAATTCAAACGTTTAAACTCAAATGGGCCAATGTGTTTTGAAGTCATTACATTTTTCTACTATCACAAAAATGACTATAAACTCGATTGTTCGCTTTATCGGAAAATCATTTTAACTATTTTTTATAGCCGGTAAAGACTTTTATTCTTGTAAGCCGTAAAAACACAACTCTTTTTTTTTTTTTAAGAAAAAGAAACCGTTTAGTTTAGTTAACGGTATCGTTTTGATCGGAGACCAGTCGCGCAGAAAACTGTTTTTCTACTATTTTTATTTTATTCGTTCTTTTTCAATACCTCGGGTCTTTATTTCCGTTTCTTTTTGGATTTACCCTTCATTCTTTTTTCACCCCAAAAGAAGACACAGCTGGGCCCTAGAGACGCGTCCACACGAGGGGTCGCTGAAACAACAGGCACGACCGCACGAAAGTTTATCGATCGGTCAAAGTTCAAACGTGTCTCTGCACGACCTTTTGTAGTCAATCACTGAATTTCACTAGATGAATAAACTATAGCGGAGAAAAAGACAAATATCATGATTGATTAGTTAGTCGAAAAACGTGATATTTACCTAAAGTATTTTGCGACGAATGGCAAAGTATTGAAGTAGAGTTTTTGTTGTTATGTCCGCAAGTTGTTTTGTTTTTAACTCGATTGATAAAAACTAATAGTCTCGGGGACCGTTATCATACCAGAAAGGGGGTACGTTAGGAAATACGATTACCACGGTCCTTATACAACGTTGAAACGGAAGCTCCTTGAGCGTGAAATAAACTGGTACTTCCTTAACGGTCAAAGTAACAATATCTACTTCCTCTCAGCGACAACGCAGAAACTTTGGCTACAACCATAAAGTTTTCTTTTGACCTGACATGGCCACAAGTATGCTGAAATTCGAGTCCATTCACTTTCCTAAGTCTCCAAAAGCAGACAAAACATTATAACCCGGGATAAACTTAAGAAACAACAACAAAGACATAATTTTCTGATAATCAAAGATTATTTCTATGGTAATCTTATCAAAATCCATGACATTTAAATAATTGTATGTTGATTGACTAAAATAAAGTTGCTTGTTTAAATTAAAACACTTGTGTGCAGTTTATTATAAGAACGTTGGAGAGTTATTTAAGATAATATATTTTTAATAAGCATACTCAAAACAAATAACTTTCTTAATAAAAGAAGTATATTAAAATTAAATTAAATTGATTTATTATTATTGAATCGTTTTAATATAATTTATAGCTTATCGTGTAAAATGTAATAATATATATAAATAAAATATTTTATTCATATTTTTTTAAAAGTATTATAAAATTATTAAAATATTTATTTTCCATTCAATTACATCGAATATATGAAAATAATTATGTTTATAAGTTATTACTGTAGATTTAAAAAAAAAATAATGATAACAAAAGAAATAAGTTTTATGTAAATAAAATTAAAAATACAGTTTACATTTAAATTGTATTACTTCGCTGTACCTGTATACTAATTGAATAGCTTATTAAAACAATAATACTTCAATATAATATTATTAATTTATATATTTTCAACACAATACAATTAGTTTTAAATCAATCAATAGTTATTTGATGGGAAATCAAATACGTGAAATATAAAGGTATCTTACTCTTTTTATATGAAAAAAATTTATTTTATTTATTGTATTGTTGACTACCGTAGTTGTTGACAGTTTCTTAAACTTAACAAAACATGACCAGTTCATCTGACGTCCAGACGATATCGAATTTATATTATTATTTCCATTTAGTTTGTATGGAATTCCGGACAAAAATATCTCTTATTTTTCATTTTCATAAAAGCAATTGTACAAGACAATAGTACAGAAATTCATTATAACTGTATTGGAGTGTATATATATTATCCATATAGTCCGTAGGGAGAGGAATATGAAAAAAGAAAAATCCAAAAGTAACCGCCGGTCCCTTTTTAAATATTAAATACACTTCACATCCGAACTATCGTTTCTCTGAGCATTCATATTTAATAATATAAAAAATTTCTTCTTTTTGAAGCGTCAGTGTACAAGTTTTATGACCGGTGAATTCAGTTTGACAGGTTATGAAAGTGGCGGGGCATGGGTTGATGGCAGTGAAGTGAAGGGAGACCCGAGGGAAATTACGCGGGGGTCCAAATGAAAAATACCGGGAAATTCACTTAAAACAACCCAGAATATTTTATGATTATTATTAGTCTTGTTTTTTGCTCTGGTTGTTATTCTCTGGCCCAAAATAGCTTCTCCCTCGTCGTCACCGCCCATATTTTTTTATGTTACTTTTACGACATTGTCCTTCCGATTAACTTTTTCCTAAACAATTTTATGACGTTTTCATCGAAAAAAATTGAACTGAATCATTTGTGGGCACAATTTGTTAAACGAATTTTTTTATAAGTAAATAAAAAAACAAAATAAAATAACGATAATGTGCAAAATTAGTCGTGAGGAAATATTTAAAACGTTTACCGTAATATTTTTTAAACGTTGTAGGAAGAAAATATTTAAAAAAAAAAAATGTTTTGTATTCTGAAAACGTATAATATATTCTACTGACCAAAATATGCATTTAGCATACTAAAATTGTGTTTAAATAATCGAATTGTTGACAGTGAGAGGTACACTTGAAATAATTTTTATAATCCACTATAAATATGAATTGTACGTATATGTTGTAATTTATATTTTTTAAATAATTGTACTTTTTGATTTTCGAATTTAATTATATATATATGACTTATATATACAAAGACTCCTGATGGATCGGCGATTAAACTATTATGTAACTAATAATTTATTACTAAATAACAGCGGTTTATTAAATCAATTAGTTATATACTATATATAATATACCTATAAGAATATAAATGTACAATGAAAATACACACTTTGACTGTTTGTCGTATTTTCGTTTTTTTTTTCGGGTAAAATTACAATATTTTTAGCTAAGTCATTAAAATGGCATAATATAAATATTTTGCGGAAGATGAACAAAAATTACTTTTGTTTTTAATTAAAACATTAAGAATTAAAAAACTTATTTTTGCAATTCGAATACTCGTATAAATATTGGATTCATCAACATTTCTTCGGTATTTGCTTTGAAGTAATTCCCGGTAGACCGATCGTGAACTTTTTTTTCCCCCTCGTTGTATCTGAAAAAGTAATTTAGATCAGACCTAGGATCCCGTGCCGGGTTTTCATTCTTCTGTCCCCTGCCTATCGATTACAAACTTCCCTACGCGGTCTGTCTTCGTAGTGCTTTAATTAAAGGTCTGCTGCTCTTCTCGCGTTACAGTGAAAAGTTTCGCTTTAATTAACGTCGATAATTATACCGTCGTGGTGACAGTTTATCCGTGTACTTCCCTCTCCTATTCCCACCGCCATCACCGTCATCACTACTACACTATCACCAAGTCGTCACTGTCG
This sequence comes from Rhopalosiphum padi, assembly GCF_020882245.1. NCBI lineage: Eukaryota > Metazoa > Arthropoda > Insecta > Hemiptera > Aphididae > Rhopalosiphum > Rhopalosiphum padi. Next base: position 44,480,290 of record NC_083597.1, read on the forward strand.
AAAAGCATAATTTTTTCCCCACCAGGAAATGCATGTATATACGTATGCGGTATGCGTCGTCAATCAGCCGATTAAAATATAAAATATCAACCTACATCTTCGGCGGTAGCCGCCGCGTAATCGGCCTGCGGGTACAACAAGACAGTCGCGCTGTGTCAATCGATCCGGAATATCTTCTCGCATAGGTGTACCTATATTATTGTGTGTGCGCTCTAAACTACCCGCGGAAGACGTGAAAAATAATGGCAGCATGTAGGTATATACATTTATATACGTATATATGCGTACGCGGAAGAAAAATGTACACTGAACTCGGCGTTCTCGTGACAACTAGCGAATAAATGCACTAACCGGATGCTCCGGGGGATTTGGTGAGGACATAAATCTCGACGCCATAACCGCCACACTTCCGTCGCGCTCACGCGTGAGATAAAAAAACGGAGAACGATCCGTAACGCTTGGAGCATCGGTCGCAATCACCGAAATTCCCGGAATCACGTGTCTATAATATTATACGTTCTATATACTGTATGTATTCTATAGAAAATAATAAATATAGACATTAAAATATAATAAATATTATTGGTATAATACATCGACGGACGACGATACGATTCATGTCGCGTACGACCGTCATTGTCGTTTCGACATTATCATCACTGCTGTCGTGTCGTTTACGACGTAACCGCCGCTGCCGCCGTTGTTGTGTTTATAAAATATCAGATCGGCTTTGAAGTCAGACTTGTTTTCGTATTCGAACTCGATGGTATCGCGTTCGCATCCGTCCATGTCGCGTTATTGTTTCGATTACCCGTACATCACTGAGGGCCACACGTTGATATAATACGCCGTTTCATCAAAATGTTAATACTATTAATCTCCATTGTGCTATGTAATGTTATGAAATTTTAGCCTTTTGTATTAGAGGTCTGTTAGCTGCCGGCAACTACGGATATGTTTCCCGCAATTTAAATAGGCTCTTGTTATCTGAGTATGGGGACCATAATAAACATGAACTTTACATCAAAAGGTGTCCTCTATCCTTAAGGGAAAAATGTATATATATATATATATATATATTTAGACAAAGAGATATATTTATAATGACGTGTATATATATATATTCATTATTATTAACGACCTTTAGAGCTTCGTGAAAATGAATTTCGTGACCAGGGGGAGCGTGGTAATTATATGTTTTTTTCGCTCTACTTGAGTGCTCTTGTTATACAACACGCCGGTGATTGAGCACGTAACGCTGGAAATCCTGGTATTTATTCAGTTATCATTATTGCTATGACTTTGCCCGGCGAGACGGGTAAAAACAAATACCACCACCACACATAACCGGAATTATATACGTTCGTATGGAATTTTGTTTATTTGTAGGATCGTGTTATAAAATTATAATAATGAATATCAAACAGCATTCGAATTGCCTACCGAAATCCATAATATGTCTGTAGACTACGCGTGTCTTCTCGAACGTTTCAAAATTCTCATTATTATTAACTCAATTACCTGAAGATATTACTATTATTATTATTATTATTGTGTATGCACACGTATGGTATATTTACTGCATTATAAATGTCGTATACGTCATTATTCTGCTCGACGAGCCGTATAATATTATTCTTCGTCCCCTGGAATGTCAGCCGCCGTGTGCGCGCGGGCAAATTATCGTGGAACGTAACAGGCTTAAAGTCGCGAGGTACCAGCTCAGTTAAATTTGATTTATAGAAAAGGTTTCTGTCAAACAGGCCTCTTCACCGTTTCGAGCTTCTGGATCTTATTAAACGTGTAACGACCTCCGAGGCAATATATTAAGTAAATATTGTTTTGCTCGTGTAACCGTACCGAAGTTTAATAGGGTATTAAAAAATATCGAAAGCCAACACGCGCCCGTGGCGGCACAAAGGGGTCGTGTGGAGCGGAAAAATTGAAAATTTAACCACGAAAAACCCTGCACCTATACACCACATTATATATACTGCCATCGCTGTTGCAGCGTCGGCTGCGATGGTTGGTACAGCCCACCCGCGGGTATAAATTAATTTCTGTTGCCCTTCTGGGCCCGAAAGCACTTTCAAACAACAATAGTTATTCCAAGGAGAAACCCAACAGCAGAACAGAACACTGTTTACAAAAGTACGGGAGCTGCGCAAAATATAAGCACACAAAACAACATCACATCAAAAATGAAATAAATTAAATGTAAAGGTACTACCGTATTTCGAAATTATTATTTTTTTCCCTTCCGTTTGTCATTGTTCGTATTTAATCGTTACTTAGTATTAATACGTTTTTATGCTTAAAAAAGTTTAATCATTTTTAAATATATCAAATCGTAGAGACATTAATTTTAAAATATTGGTCTGATTAGCTAATATTTATTTTAATAAAATCACGCGAATACTTAATTTTTTATTATACCATATTATTAATAAATACTTTTAAAAATGATGTCAATTTTTCACTTACTACAATTTACGATTTTTTTATTTACTTTGATTTTAATTAAAATACATGTCAGTTTGCTTAACTTTCATTACCTCAAAATTATACGTATTAAAAATTTAAATTAAGTTGAATTTCGAGTGGGTAAAATTACGATCGGCTCCTAAAACATATAATTAATTTGCATGATTATACTTGTGGCACAACAAAAAATATAATGAAATTTAATTTAATTACGTAGTGTAGTTTTATACCAATTAGATATTTAACTAAAGTTGAGGTTCACTGTTTTAAATAAAAAGTTAACTATACACTATACAGTATACATATAATATCATTAGGCCCTTTATCGATTATACTAATTGCAATTTATTAGCATCGAACTTTTTTTTTCTTTGGCTAGTATTGACAAAACGATTTTTCCACTAAATGAGAGAAATACTTCTTTTTGATTTTTATTCACTATATATTCACTGATTACATTTTCACACTATAATCAGTGCTTCCCTATATAGTGTTAATTTAATTAATTTTCCGTTACACATGGTACTTTTTCATACACGTGTCACGCGTGCATGTGAAAATTACGTATTGAAACAGATTTTACATCACTCAGTCATGTTAGGGTAACTTACTGCATTTTAAAACTTTTTGACTGATAAAGATAGTTTATAAAGTATACAAAATATTAAATATGATTCACGACCGATCAAGTTCATAATATATTATTTAACAGTACTTAATAATGTAGAAAATGTGTTCTTTGTGCTTTATACACAAAAAATAATAAATTATATTTTATGTGCTATTATACATTAATACAAAATCTTTCGGTTTCCGAAAAAATAAATATGCACTGTAATAGTATTTTGCCAAATGTTAATATTCAACAGCGTAAATAAAAATAAAGTATTTAAACGATAATAATTAATGAAAATTAATTCAATACAATCAAAAACTTTTAACATTAAGCATTAGTCGTATGCGTATAGTAATGAATAATAAATACGTATTATCGGTCTCGTTTTTGAATTGCTTATTATTAATTATTTTATAATCGCCCGTTGCGTACTTAAACTATGCAAATATCAAATATATTAGTAATAACAACTCAATAGTCCCAAACGTACAATTTGTCAAGCGTTTGTCATCGATGTTAGTAGTTGTCACCATACAATGATTATTGTTATGATGAATTATTGGTAACGATTGGTATTTGTGAAAAATAAACATGTACCTAGGGAAATCTGGATCATAGTTGTATAACAGGTTTACAGCATTATGTATTACTAAATTACTATAACAAAGCATTATTTTAGTAATTATTAATATTTATATTATTTTACTGCATGGTTTTATGAATAATGTTATTTTAAACATGAATAATAATAATTAGGTATTTAATTTTATTAATATTAAGTTTTTACAAAAAAAAAATATATATATATATATAAGTACCTATAATCTATATAGTTGTCATTTTATTAATTATACTATATATTTATTAAATTTATATTTTCTAATGTGAAATCATGGGTTTCTACACGAACTTGTTCAGTGAGACCCATTATCTTTTTAAATAATAAAATTATTGTATACTTATAATATCCGAAATAATTCTAATTGATAATTTATAAAACATTATATTAATTAATCATTTTCAAAAATATTTAAAACTATTAAAGGTACCTACTACCTATATTTATTTTTAGTAGTTGTTCATTTTATAAATGTTTTTTTATTAAATTATATAGACCATTTTTTCAAATTATTAATATTTGGTATCTATGCAAGTATAATAATTATGTTATTCAGCGATTTCGCAGATAGATATTTATGTCAATAGTCGATTTTTTCGACTTTATTTTCACGGGTAAAAACTAGTTACACATTTAAAATTGTATGAAAGATTTTTTAATATTTAAATACGTCAAGTAAAAAAATTACGGAAGAATATAATGTGAAAATTATTCTTTAATAGGTATAATTTATTCCAAATGTCTGCATATTGTAATGGTGCTGCATAGGGAATTCAAAGCTATTTTCTAAGTTTTGTTTATATATAGTTTATTTTTAAAACAAAATAGTGCGGTTTATATTCGAGAATTTTTTTCATCCAGTCAAAATATTATTTACTACTTTTACTGTGACAATATTTCGAGTACTTTTCCTATAAACTATATATATTGTAGGTAGTCGGAGAGGAAAATATTAAAATTATTTCTAAGGGATGCACGGAAGACATTTGCGGGGTTAAACCTTTAACCCCACCGATTTCAACCAATATTGTATATTGTATGTTGTTGGCCGGAGGTCGAGATTACTTTTGTTGATTGTGTAAAGTTTTTATACGACTACGGGGCTTACGTTACACTTCCTTATATATACACACAAGTCTCTGGGGGGAACATCGCGACGCGGTCAGCCCGCTCATACATATTCATTAAAATTTGCCCGTCGAATTCGCCACACAACGCATCTACCGGGTTTTGCATTCTCGAATTTTATTCTCTTGTGCTTTGTCCCGTGCACGCGTGTAAAACTTCCACGTGACCCGGCGGGACGACCGAGTTCTGGTCTATGTCTATTGAATAAATTCACTCGTAACACTACTCTGTAATAAGCGCGCTAGGGATGATGCCCCGGCTACGCATACATATATATATATAGAGAGAGAGAGATAGATAATACGTGTTGATACGAGTGTTTGCGAAACAAGTTACGCGTTTGGCGCTCCCAGGGACCGGCGCTGTGTACCGAAAACGCAAATGCACAGGCGGATTGTAGGTAGGTATAAGTACCATCGCAGAGTTACTTGATTTCGAAAATTGGGTTAACGCACAAAAAGGGGTACGCCGCTAAACCACGGCGCTCTGTATATAGGCGTGTGTGCGCGAGCTACGTCTATTTGTCTATGCGAACGAAATTAAATTAATTTTAACCACTCCTCGCCTCGGATAATAATTTATTTACTGCAATAGCAGGAGTTAATAATTTATGCACCGCATCGTCATAGAATCTAAAGTAGATGTTTTCGCTAATGGCGTATCGTAAAAGTACCTTCATTATATATACGTGTCGTTTGAACGCTTCGGTCGTACATTAAATATGTAGCCTTTTGTCAAAAATGATTTTATTCGATTACTTGTACGCGAATAGTTAGCCCCTGTCGTAAGAAAATCTTGTTAAATTACCTATACTAAGTTATGCAAGTTAATTGTAAGTTATAGTCCTTTAATTGTAAGTAATTGTAAGTTCCTTCTCATAATTTGTAAATTGACCATACCTCTGGGCCCGGCGGGGAGCTGTTGAAGTTTGCTTAGCAGCCTATTTAGAAACAGCCAAATCGCACTGTATAAATTGTAAGTTAAAATTAAACCTACACGTATTCTGGAACTTGAGATATAGTCAAAGAACTATATCATTTGCAGTTTATTCGGAAATATTTTGTAATTGTCGGAAAGATGGAAAATTCACTGATATTATTTAATTATAATTGATAATTTAGAATATATGCTTAGGTATAGGTTATAATGTAAGTAAAAGGTTAGTCTACATGTGTGATGTATATTCAATTCATATTTTTTTTTATTTGTGTATCACTGTATCAGATATGCGCATCAACAAGTAGGTATGCCATCAACTTATTTTTATTTGTGTTAGATCATTTTTATTTAAAGTCAAAATATATTTTTTCTGGTAAAAACTCATTATAACAATATTCATTTCTATAAGTGAAAAATATTGATATTCGACTTATCTTACTTCATCTTATATAATAATATCTACTTATGCGTATAATCCGATCAAATTTTTGACGTGCCTTAATACGCGTATAATAATTAACCCGTGTATCATTTTGAGTATTTAAAATATATCAAACATATTCACTGAAATCTTCATGAAAATGACATCTCGTGGTATGTTCTCTTTATAACAGCTGATGCTCCAGAGAAATGACTAAGTGTTATACTCCCTTGTCACTTCTTTTGATGAATAACTTACGTCATATTAATAAAATATATTAATTAAGTGTAAGATGGCTGTTCGTTTTGTTGATTCTAATATCAATTTTTGAAAAACACGAAATATTCATTTTCCTTCCACTAAATCGTTACTCATATCTCATGTTTTTGATATGGATTTATAGGTAAATGTAAAATATATTTTATGATGTTACCGAGAATTCAGGTTATTCAATAAAGGTAAAATGCCATTTACTTTTTAATCAAATAATTAATACAATTGCTTTTTACGTTGTAGTGTTTGTAATATGTTTTATAAAGATTAATCATTTAATGTATGTATATATAGTGTGATGTATTCGATTAGAAATTCTTACATTAATAGAAATTATTGAGTTAAATAAATAATATAGGTTTGTTCAAAAAAAGCACAATTTTATTTTATACCTCTTTCCAGTTATGGTAATTTAACTTTATTTTCCACCAAAATGTTGTTTAAATAAAAACTAAATATATTTACAATGTATGTATTAGTATTTTATTTAACATATTATTATAAACTTACTATTGATAATGTTTACGGTATTAATAATATTTTATACTTAAAAAAGTTTCACATGTTAGATTTTCGAATATCGTTTAATACAATTTTACAGTAATTTAATTATAGAAGAACTTTATTTGAAATACTTTTCAAACGTAAAATGCAAATATATTTATTTTATTTAGTTAATAAATTGCATTTTTATGTTTATGTTTTGAAACTGTATCAGTGCAATAAGGTTGTTCAAAGAATTTGTATAGTTGTCGTAACTCAATTTTTCTCCGTAGATTTCCAAAACAAATGAAAAATAAAACAAATTTAAATTATGTATCCTTTTGAACTCCAAACACGCATGAAGTGCGATGAAATTCCGCAGCGTGGTTTTCACCATTTTGGCACATCCGGTTATAATCGCCTAACTAACCGCAGCCCGGTTGTAGTGCGAGAAAAGTGACCGAAAAAAAATAGTTGAAATAGAGTCGGTTAGGTTGGAAGTGTAGGAGGAAACGTTCGGTGAATACAAATCCATCGTCTTTTTGGCCGATGTTTTTTTCCCCATAACTTTGAAATCATATCAATATACACAACGTGGAAATATTCATCCGAGGGGTGGCACAGCATTACATTATTCCGCCGTTGGGTGAATATTAAGTTCACCGGTGGCGTATGTAGAACCGTTAAAATCGGTACTATCAGTGTTTGTTCCTATGGAAAGTTTTCTGCATTTACGTGTGACTGTTCAGCAAGATAAGACCCCCTCCACACTTTTGTTTGTCCCTACCGACGTTTTGGAATAGCTTTTTGTTTCAAAGGGTACGATTAAAAGGTCAACGGTCTTAATGGTTCTTTTCGAAACGTTTCCCAGAAATTGGACTTGAAGGGGCCGAGTTGAAACACACGCGAGGTTTGCCTAACATTATTTGTATGTATATGTGTTACCCGAGGGAAGAATTACATTCGTCTCAAAAGTCACATACTACCATGTTTTTATAAACGATAAATCAAAAAAAAAAAAATAATGGTTAACATGTCTTTTATAATCCTTGACACTGATTGTATCGTTTACATTTTGAAATTGTTTTTTTTTACATATATATTCTAAATTATTAATTTCAATTCAATCTCTCATACTAAGTTTAAATAAAATTTCATATTTCAAAAATGTTTATTATAATGTTATGTATTATGTCTTATACTTCTTATAAGTAAAAATAATAGTTTTTTTTTAACTTCTGATACAATGACTAAAAATAAACATAATATTTTATAAACACATTTTACAGCTTATAATTATATAATTATGAATATTAGGGTCTTTAATTTAATCGTAGGGCTACAAAAAAACTCACATGTATGTAGGTACATAAAGAAATGAAAACGAAAAGACTATTTTCAATTCTTTTGAAGTGGTAATAGTATTCATGTATAAAAAGTTTCTGAGCTTTGTGACTAAAAATATTATTTTAAACATGTCTCCAAAAATACCTTAACTTCTTTAACCATTTTAAAATGAACTTGAGAATTATATGTTTTTTTCTTTTTAAATTTCTTATTTATGTATACGTAATAGTATACTTATTTGTAATTCAAAAGCGATTTCTGGTATACATATTATAAAAATAAAAACATCATCTACTACGTATATAACATTATAAAATATAATAGTTGTAAGAATTCTAAATATAAATTATACCCGATATTTTATGTAGTTAACTAAATGCATAATACCAATATCTGATTTAATTAAATATAAAATTGAACACCGTTAGCAAGTTTGATGAGACAATTATCCACATTAATGAAATATGCATTTGAGTCTAACGTACAAAAAACGTAAAAAACGGTTTTTTTTTTATAGATATAATTTATTAATGTTTTATTATTTTTATTTAGAAGAATGTCGTTCACAGCTCGGTATGGAGTTCAGCAAAATTCCAGATCACAGGATAACAGCTAGCTCTTCATATGAAATCAAATCAGTGGGACCACAGAATGCAAGGTATGTCATATTCAATTTTTATTTCCTATGTATGCTTGTTATTTGTCATATATACAATACAGTTATTGAGTACAAGTTTTATAGTAAGTAATTTGGTTGCGCAAATTCTTCCCGAAAACTTCTTGTATAAGACTGAATAAAAATAGGTTCGAACAAAAAGAAAGTTTTTAAAATTAAACTGCTGCTTTATTATTACCTATCCTTTCGAAAACCATTGTATTTGAGAAATATCGCAAAGTCGAGCCGTATACAGCTGCTGGTTTGAAAACTTTTAACTGCTTTCATACTAAGTCAAAAGCCTAATTCGGTCCATAAGATTCATTCAGTAAGTTTTTGTTATTAACATTTAGAATAATATCAGTTAGCGGTTATTTTCTCTAATAAAAGAAAACCTACAATCTTAAAATGAATAAAACAAATATTGAATCGTTTATTTTCGTGACAGACAATCTGCGAGTAAAATAAATATTTCAAAGATAATATTAATCAATTATTTTAATTTAAATAACAGCACAATTCTAAAAACTCATTGTTATATTCATGACTCATTAGTATTGTTTTTTTTTTTTAATTTCAACGTACTGTTCAAATAAATAAAATTGACATTTCCGTAATGTGCATTTTTTCAATGGTCTATGTAATTTACGACTGGAAGGAATAACTCCCTTTTCAATCATTTTTCTCGAAAATTATTTCTTACACACCTGTACTAGTCTTGTTCGATGGATTCCTTTTCAATGAATATACAATTGTTATTCGCTCTGGAAATGACGTGCCCAGTAAATCTTTATTGTTTGTTTCCATTTTTATCATACGTTTACATAATTGTTTGTATTTTATTTGAATTATTATACAATATTATTGTAAATTAAATAATCGTACACCGCGTGTTATTATATTTACCTAAATATTATTGATAGTTTTAGCATTCAACCTTTTTTTAAGCATTCAATTGTGCTGTATAAGTGTTAACTTTGTAGCTATGATGTTTTATGAAATTAATAATTCTATATTATTGAACACTACATAACAGATAATAACGCAATGAAATGTCTAAGTTATAATTAAAACATGTACAATACTAATATTCATACACAGTAAATATAGTAAAGTTTATTTTATTTATGTTTTATGAGTTTTGTATAGTTCCATTTTTAATCTAATCAAGATTATTTGTAATAGGTAGCTTATATTTTACTAAGTATTTAAATATAATATATTTGTATAGTAAATATGTAAAATGTAGTATAACTAGTGCTATATATTTGCTTATTGACTTTTTATAATTGTAAATATTTGATTAATAATTAAAATTCAAATAGTGTTTTAAAAAAAAAAATCATTGATTACCTCAAAGAAAATGTCAAAAATGAATCACTTAAACTTACTGTAATCATGAATGAACAATGCTATTATGTATGTGTCTTTGATAAACCGAACAAATGATATTATAACAATATTATCTTATTTTATTTTATGATAATATAAATAATATATATACGTATGTTGTTTTATACACAATTATTACGATAAAGTTATTATTTAAAACCGTTACGGCAAATTAAAATTGAAGATTATCAATGATCGTTTTAGAATGATTAACTTTTCTTGTTTGTATTGTATGAGTAAACGATTCATATAATACATATATATATATATTATACATATAGTCGTTTCTTTCTCTTTGGATTACGAAATATAGCTGCTAATAAGATTACGGGTGCTCGTAGTCGGATATCCGAAACTTCTCGTTTCCTTTTTTCCCCCTTCTCTTCCCCTTCTAACAGTGTCTCACCATTTTTGGCTTCGGGTAATAAATCCGCTTAAAGTCGGTCGGCTGGTCCGTAATGAAAAACAAAGCTGCTGAGGATGATAACGAAGGGATGGATTGTTAGGGGGTAGAAAATGAAAGTCCAATGTGTACGAAAAACTGGATTTGGTTTTTATACAACTCCATTGCGTATATTGTAGAGAAAAATAACAGTTTTTTTCCTTTGTGCAATGCGATTTAGTGAAGATTATCACCCCAGTTGTTTTTTTTTTATTTTTACGGACCGTAGAAAAACAAGCTCCTGAAAACATGAACATAAATGAAATGGCTGCAGTCTTCGAGAACCCCTAATGTTCAAAATTAACGGCAATCAAATCGCCTACGTATGCTTGCACATCGAGGCTAGGTGATACCTTGAAATCGCTTTCATAGCCATCCTCTACCACTATAGATAGCCGAAAATTAAATTTTTTACGGATATTTAATCAATGCAAACAAATCATCCATATACTTAACAGTTGTATTATCACGAAGTCGATACATTTTTGTGGGACATTATTAATCATATTATTTTTTTTTATATCAAATTTCTTAGGTTACGTACTGTTTTCAATAAAAAGTGAAGTCTATTAGATAAACAATTTATTTATTTGTTGCAAATGTTTCTAGGTCCCTTGCACATATCAACACCATTTTATAATAAGTTAATCATTAGTGATTCGTTAATAAATTTAAAAATATTCAACCGATTAACGGAAGAATTCTGATAATGTGAACAAGAATTTTTGATAAAGTTTTAAAAGATTTGGTGATTCCTTTTAAAGTATTTGAATGGAGAACGTCCCAGGTGTATTTAAGGATTTTGAAACTTCTTTTATGGTATTATACTTTTAAAACTATTTATAGAGTAAATTAATATTTGATGATTGGCATAAATAAATTAAAATTAATAAATAACACAACTAAAAGTGTATAGTTTATTTTTTTTATAAATAAATAATTATCAATAGATAATTGATAATTTTTTAGTATTTCTGTAAAATAATATTTTTCTATACATTTTATAAATACATTGGTCTATAGGTATATTCCAATTATTACTATAGTCAATAGCGTTAGAAACATTTTGTTAAATTTAACCTAAGACATGTTAAAAGTTGTAATTTTTTTATATCGTACGCGAGATGAAAGATAAATATGTACAGCCTTACCCTCTGAGTGCATTTGATTGATTTTCAGAATTGGGCTTATATAAGGTCCAGTATTTATTATACCCTTTTTAACGTTAGTCACTTTTAGGGGAACGATTCGATTAGCACAGCCTTGTTTGTCATGTCAAATGCTGAATAGGCCGCCCGTCAAGGTAAGCATACACTGTATGCGACATTCACAATTTACCACACGTATAAATAAACAACAAAGTAAACTTTGTATTTAAGTGCTCAAAATAGTTTCATGATTTATAATATACAAAAAAGTCTTTCTATTGTTCAATGATATAATTTATATATGTATAAACATGAATGGTTTTCAATTTATTAAAGTTTTAAATACCAAATTGTATTTTATAATATGGTACTCATTTCGTTTGTTTTAATCTCTTTTTCTGTTGCTCGTTCTATCTTTAACTTTTTATACTGATACCAATGAATAGTTTCAAACGAAATACAAATATAATTAAGGGAGTTCATCTAAAAGACTATCTCAACTTAGTTTAGGAAATGACGACAAAATGATGTGCGGACCTGAAAAATAAATTAATATTATTACGAAACCTACTAGATCTTATATTAAGTATTATGATGTTTTCCGTGTTTTCGTATGAGGTACAAAAACTACATACATTGTCGGACGATAATATTTCAAACATTAAATAATTAATTTCGTATTTTACATGTTAAAGGTTTTAAAGACATTTTATATTGAATTTTATTTACATTAGGTAAATATAAGGTAATTATTAAAATGATGCGTGAACCGATGAATAACTTTAATTTTTTAATTTCAATTTATATGACGTATAGTTTTGAGAATAATCTGCTTTAATTACCACACATTTTGTGTTATTAAATATTTTACATTAATAATCTGTTTAAAAAAGTTCAAAGGATAAAAAGTTGTTGTTATATTTAACCCGCTGATATCACGTATAATATCTTTGGAATTGGGACTATTATCTCTTGGGGCTAACAAAAAAAAAACATATGAAGGAACATAGGTTAAAGTTTTATTAGAAATTCGTATTTGGTTAGGGTAGATTCACATTATAGATAAAAATACATAAATTGTACAACTTTTAACGGTGCATTATTAACCATAATATCATTCATATCATTTTTAATAAACTTTGTAATGTTATAAATTTGATTATTAGCATTTTACCATTATACTTATAGTTTAATTCGAATACATAAAAGGTTAGGTTAGGTTAGAATATTATATTAATTAAATTTAAACTAAATTTTCACATAGAAACTGTTAAAGATAATAAAGACATTTTTGTATTCTATATTTTTATACTATTGTTGCCATTGTACACTTATCTATTGTAAATGTAAATATAAACTGTATATTATATCTAAGTAAAAAGGCCACTGCTTGTAAAAATATATAAAATTAAAAATTAATAGAAAAAATGTATTACACTTATATCTATTTAGGATTAAAATAAAGATGTGATGACTTTTTACTAATTTTTATTCATTAAATATAATAGTAAGAGTAGCTTTGTAGTTAGAAACTTGATAAAATTAAAAAAATATATTTTTGAAGTATCCTCTGAATTTATTAAATATAATTATGTTGTTCAAACTATTGATAAAATTAATCTTATTTATTTCATCTTCTTAAGTTTTAAAATGTACTGTAAATATAAAATTGATTGCCACTATAAAAGTGGACGATAATTTATCTACAAATAATAATAAAATTATATCATTTTATTTTCTAGTTGTTTGAAACTTCATGTTTGACGAAAATATTTACTGATTTTACACGCATCCCTAAGCATCCTTACGCATCACATACTATTTTATAACTTGTATTTGATAAGTGATGACTATAAGTTACAAATTCGAAGTAAATATAATAATTTAAGGATAAATTAATTTTTATTTTTTTTATTCATATTGGTTTGTGTGCATTTTTATTCAATGGACTGTATTAAATTAATTTACACATTATTTACATATTTTATTATTTATTGAATGCGTGATTGGCAGTTTTGACGCGTACTGACAGCAATTCTCAAAATGTCGACCTTTAAAATGTACTCGTCATCAATAATATTATTAAACGAAATAACATGCTTGAATTTCAATATATAGTTATATCATACTTCTGGTCAAATAAATGTTTAATTTTAAAATTTTCATTTGATGAGAAGAATATGTTTTTTTCAGACTAACACAAATTCATTACTAGTTAGGTTTATTAATACATATTATGTTTATCAATATTTCTACATTCCACATGTCACCACTAACTGTTTAGTAAATGAACCATTAAGACGATTGATTTCAAACGCCAACGTGGATTTAAATTTTAAATTTAAATTTTTGTTTTTAGTTTATTATTATTTTAATACTGTGAAGTCAACTTATATTTTATATTTTATAACATGTTTTCCGGTATTATTTCAACCATATATTATTATAAACTTGCTGCGGTTTGCCGGTTTAATTAAACCGGCAATCACAATTTGTATAGATATATTTGAAAATTGAACCTAGCCTGTTAAATTAATAATCATAAATAAGTAATATATTTTTCTACCATTTACATGCGTGTTTTGGACGTATCGATCATCTATATATCCCGGTGTAGTTTATTTGATGGTCAGCTAACTGCGTTTCGACTGGTACCACATATACGTTTATTGTGGGTAGTTTAGAGAGAGCGTCTCGTAAAGAACACTTCAACCTCGGCGAGTCGAGTGGCATTAAAAAAAAAATTCCTCTGGCTTCCTCAGAATCACTTCGTGCCGTGGTTTATGATGACAAAAAAAAACGCAGTAGTTAATGGCCATCTTGAAACCTCTTTACCTACACGGCGGGCGCCCATCGTTGCATCCCATTATTTTCTTCTTTGAAAGTCATGTGACCCCCTCAGCAGGCAGTTTTTGTGGCGCCTGTACGCTGTATAATAATAATAATAATAATATGTTTGTTTGGCCGGACAGACACTATATATTACTATAATACGCGTTCGTCACCGCCATTGCGTTCTCGCGCATAAGCTTTATCGAAATCTAGGAAGCTCATGCTTCGTGTTGAAACAAAACTTTGCGGATAAAGTTTATTAAAATTGCATTACGAATATAGAGTGTATAATATTATAATATATGTGCGCCGAGTTCTGATTATTTCGAAGTTTTCACGTCAACCGCATCACACACGCGTGTATATTTTGCAACTTTCGTAATAAACTTCTCGAAAATCCCTTTTTAATTAGTCATATGCATTATTGAATACACATAAATACAAGTGCACGTATATTATCACTAGGCTGTCGCAATCACTAAACTTAATTAATTTTGTATAAGTGGTAGGAGATATTTTAAATTATTTTGATTACATTCTTCGATGCGTGTCATAATATTTTCGGTGTACCGCGCAGTCATATCAACCGCACTATTTTTACCAGCTCCTGATAAATTAAATATTAACTGTGTAAAAAGTTTTATTATTTAGTGTTTTATAATTACTACTATAGCAAAAAGAAAAAAAAATGACAATCATGGTTATTGAAATACTAACAATTTTTTAGATAAGTGGTCCAAGAGGGTTGGCTAAATCTTAAGAGTCGACTAATTAATAGAGGAAGTATGAGGTGAACATTAAGATCCCTATTTATCAAAATATTATTCACTTTAATATAGTTTATATGGATAAAATAATTTAAATATTTAATTATAGGACAGCGCCTATTTATATTTAAACAGCGGTTATTATTTTTCTAAATATCTTAGACTAAAATGATTGAATTGCATTTGTTAAAAAGACTAATTGTTATTAAATTATAATTATGAGTTTTAGATCGCCGTTTTAGCGTACTGTATTGCGATATCAATTGGTTTTATTTTTACAAACATCGCTTTTGATCTATAGTCCTTCTTGTACAAACTTTTCAATTATTGAAGGCACATAGAATAAAAAAGGTATCAAATACAATTACTCATGTAAAATAACATTGTTTTAAATTTAAATGATTGATTATATTAAAATGAGTCGGCTCATTATAAAATACTAAAGACGTTGGTAAGCTTATTAATGGTCAAAAATAATATACAGCTCGACTATAATATATTGGTGAGTATTTGAGTTAACGATACGGTATAGTTGATAAATTAGTAATTATAAACTTAAGAATTCGAAACTCATGACTAATTGATTAGTATACCTATTATCTACATGTTATATTTTTGGAAATTCGAAAATATTTTTGCACTTCATAATTCTTACCCATATAAAATGAAAGGTTTTCATTGTTCGTGAAAAAAGAGAACACATTTGCAATGTATTACAATTTGATCGGTAAAGGACGTCATGTTGAATGCCATCGTTTTTTTTATTTTTAATTAATGTAAATAATTATTTTTACTTAAACACAGACAACAATGCTGTCGTCACTACGTTAAATTTAAATTATAATATTATTATCAATACGAATGCCTCTAATTCCGTTGTCAGGATTCGAAGGGCATATAAAAAAAAATAATATTCCGCTAAAACGCACAAGTCCCCGGTGCCCCTCCTACCATTCACGCTCACTCGACGCACTGCGTATATCCGTCACTGTATTTAGGAGCAGCAGAGTGCTTTTCACCGTTCGGTTTTACGTCGGCGGTGTTTCGCAACGGGGCACCGTTAATTATTATATTATCGTTGACGTTTAACGGAACCGCGGATGACAATCTGTCGGCGGAAATCGCCAACTCAGCTGCAGGCGTGACATAATGTTTACATTTACAATAGGTAGGTAGAGCGCGCAATAAAGCAAGCTGTATAATATTGTATATGTATATATCGTGTACATTTAGAAACGAATTCTTGTTGATGATTTGGCGCGAGAAACGTTGAGGTATAGTTATAGGGGTGGTAGTGGTTAGGGCGGCGATGGTAGATTGGGGGGGGGGGATACCCGCAGTATTGCCCTTTTTAAAGTGCTGACATTTCAAAAACGTTGTTTTAAGCGGTGGCCGCGGCTCTGGATGGAAATAATTAGTGTAATGTACTGTGCCGGTGGTGTGTGACGACGACGACTGACGACATGTTTGGTGAAAGTAAATTGCAGACTACGTTTAACTTTTATTTTAATATAAAAAAAAAAAAAATGATGATAATAACCTTAAAATACGAAATATATAAAAATATGCTCTCACACGCGTTTTCACGTCATTTCGAAAAGGTTTTGCAAAAATCCGTAAACATATAAATATATAATTATATCATAGTCTTACGTACCAACTATCGGCTGTGGTGATATACTATAGGTGACGACGACCACCGATGGAGGAGAATAACTCACGACCGAAAAGGTTTTACCTGAGGGAATAATTTGTTACAAATTATTGTGTAAACATTACGTCATCGGCTTTGCTTTTGCTCCCGACACAAACCCTGCAGTGACGCGATACCCCTACACGTAACCCTGTCCTGATCACACGGCGGCGTTTATCCGACACGCAGGCGACAAAGTTTTTCGCTTCGATGCCGCGATGACAACCGTCATCCCCGTTCACGTCGGGGATCGTCATTGCAATAATATAGCTCGCGTGCATTCGAACGTAAATCGTGGATTCAGGATTTATATAATATCTCACTTTATATTTCACCCTTATTTTCTCCCT
Source organism: Rhopalosiphum padi (assembly GCF_020882245.1). Taxonomy (NCBI): domain Eukaryota; kingdom Metazoa; phylum Arthropoda; class Insecta; order Hemiptera; family Aphididae; genus Rhopalosiphum; species Rhopalosiphum padi. The sequence continues at coordinate 44,497,879 of NC_083597.1, forward strand.
CCCCCTCTCACTAGCTCTTTACGCGTCTGTAATGTTATACCTACGTGATATTTCGTTTGGATTTTACCTGCAGTACGCATTAATGAGTAATTATTTTGTTAGAGTCCATATTCAATTTTTACTATTTTTTTTTTTAATGCTGCCTACGTAGTCTTGTGTAAAATTGCATTTTAAACGACCGTTTGTACCGTAATATAATTTCTTATGATTATTCGTAAACGTGTATACGACTTTTGCCCGTTGGCCGCGATTTGTTTTTAAAGGTTTCAATGATTATTTTAGTAATTAAAAGAAATTATATGACCAAATTATTAAAGCAATAAAAACGCTCACTTGATGCTTATTACGTACAAAAAAATTAACATTTAAGAAAAGTTAGTTTTATTAATAATTTATACTAGAATATAAATAGTGTTTAAATAATTTGTTTATCATTGATTGGTTTATTATTTTTATTTAATTTCTAGTTTTTAGTGAATGAAAAATATTATAATTATATTTTCCATATTTCCCTATTATCCTATTTTTTTTAACATTCACGAGTCATGCTAAAATAAAAAAAAATTATATTTAGAATGTAAACATTATAAATGCTACAATTTAAATAATTAAACATAATTTTTGGTGGTGAACCAGATTTTTGTCGAAATACTAAGTGTGTAGGTTGCTGGCATGATCCACAAATTCAAGAAAGGTGTCTTCCGGACCGGAAACCTAGTTCCGGCGAGAATACCGGTATTCGACTGGCCATCATTTCCGGAGCATGGTATAGTTTCCTCAATATCATCCCTTCTCTTACATATAATCAGTATCATCATATCACAGTCTATATAATAGTTATGGATTAAGATAATGGTCCTTTTGTTCAGTAAATTCTCATTTGTTGTGTATAGAACAATGCCTTTCTCCAGTGGAATTCTAAATTCGATGGCCATTCTTGTATCAAAAATCGATGTGGAGCCACTATAATACTGATCGAATCATAATGGATTAGTATTTCCAGTTAAAAACCTTACTAAGATAAATCAAATTTCATATTATAATTCCAAATTATAAACTTATGAATTTCCCATATTAATATCTTTAATATTTTTTTCAGTACTTTAACATAAAAAATTGATATGCTTGCATCATAAGTAAATGTTTGTATACTAATGATTCATATTTATATTTAATGTGTGGGGACCTGGGACACACATATGTTTAAAATATGTTTTTAATAACACAATATGGTAGTTGCAAATAGTTCAAATTAAAAAAGTTCAAACAATAAATTGTTTAAATATAATATTTTTGGTTTATATCAGGTAAATTCCTATTTAAAAAATATATGAATGTTCTAAGAAACGAATATTTAGTTGATACAGTAATTTCGAATTAGTCTGATATTGAAGCTCTTAGCATAAACTTCATGTAAAGTTTCTTCCCAACTTTATCATTCTCTATACTCCAGGCAAAATTAATATCAGGTTTGAACGCTGAAAAGGGGCTATTCTCTAATGTATATACTGTAGTTTCGTGTATTTTATTTTTTCGCTCTCAATTCATATTTTCATGCAAATATTACAAACATAATATTTTGAGAAATATATTTTCTATAACTATTACAGTTTTTGTGATTAATTTTATTTTATAAAATATATGAATTTCTAAATGCCTATAAAAGAAAAAAATAAGTTTAAAATAATAGTTTTTTACTTATTTTAATCAATGCACATTTTCGTATTTTATAAATTATAATTCTAAATACGATATAATATTGATAATTCAATATAGTAAAATAAAATAAATATTGCTAAATGAGTTAGTTATTTTTATATTTTAGAAATATTGTATTTACTTAACTTTTTGACACAGAAATTATATAAGTAAAACTATAATATCGTATAAGAAATGAAAAATTTATATTTTTTTCTCGTATGAAACACTTGTTTACTTCGATATTCAATGACAGTAAAAATAAGGTATGTTAGTTCAAAGGAAATTGATGTTTGAGTCGAATACAATTTAAAGAATGAGAAATAACGCATAAAGTGGAAGAGTTAAGTTTTTCGATGCAGACGAGATTTCAAATTGTTTATTGTAAACTGTGTTCACAATTTTAAAATTTAACGATAAAAAAAAACGATTCAACGAAATTTATATTGGACTTAGAAACAACAATGAAAAAACATATCAACAAATATAAAAACTTATGTATGGGGAGAGCGTATGTTTTGATTACAAACAGCTCATATATACTTTAATATATTTCTTTCTATTTTAATGGAAACAACTGATGCATTGATACGTGACTGTCTTTTAAAGCGTTTCAATTCCAATGAAATATATTTTTATTAAATTTTAATATTACCTTTTTTCCTATATTTTGGCTTTTGCAAATTTAAATTTAGATACAAGGCAATTTTTAAATGTACATTTATGAAGAAAAAATAATGTAGTTAAAAACGATTTAAAGTACCTAGTTCAAAATATTAGATAATATAATATCTATTATTTCTATATTCTGTTGTAAATTTAATTTTAAACGGTTACAGTTAATTATTAAATACTGTTTTTAAAATAATTCCAGTTTAAGTTTTAAATGCGCAAAACATTTTTCGAGTCCTATATCAATCTATAAATATTTTAAATTTCATTTTTGAAGCGTTTGAAATTTATTTTGAATCCTGTATGTCATTTCACTTGTGTATTATAATGGAAAGTATAAAGTTATACGTTTTAGTTCTTTCTTTTACTTTTATGTTGTAAAAAATAAGTCCTGACCCGAAAAGATTAAAAACGACGAACAATGAGTCGTCTTCAAATTCTCCCACCAAGAGTTTTACCCTTAAAAAATCTATATCATACTTATATAGGTATATAATATGTATTACTGAATACAACGAATTGATCGGATTATGCGAATTTTGAGGGGAGAAAAAATTAAGTAGACATGGCACATAAAAAAGACTAGGTTTTACGAGCTAAAATACGATACTTCGGGAGTTCATTGTGGTATTATGCGAGAGGGTTAAAATAGCCAGTCATTTGGTTTCACGCGCAACACAATGGGAAGTTCATTTATTTTCTTATCAAAGAAGAGGGTTTGCTGCACTGATTCCCACGTTCATATTATCGGAAGTGTGCATTATACAGTGAAAAATAACTATTTGATTAAACTCCGATTTTTATATTAAAATTAAATTTTGAAAATAATTGGCTTCGACATATTTTTGGATATCAAATTTCGATTTTTAAATCACATTTTGATAATTTAATAAACGTATTATTTTTTTTTATCTATAGTCTATACACATATACGTTATTATAATAATGTATCATACATGGTATTATTGTTTATTCCATAAATTATTTAATTTAGACAAGGTAACGTAATATACATTTTAACAAGCTAAACATAGAGATTGAAAGTCTCCAGATCTTTAAATAGGAAAATTATTTTATCTATAGAACTAGAATTTCCTTGGTTGTTTAATTTTTAGAAATCAATTTAGCGGAATTCAAACGATTCTAAACTTATTACCAATTGATACAAATATACGGTAATTAATATTGTTTCATTTCGTTTTTGCCGATTATCAGTCCTTTAGCGATCAATTCGTTATAATACTAATAAATATATAAACAAAAGTATAATTTTGACATCCGAGTTTTTGACAATCATATTTCTGGCACCCCATTTATTTCATGTAATATAATGTAAGGTTAGAGAAAACTTTTACCCAAAACATAATTTTCCTTTATCTCTTCAACTTTTTCACTGGCCATAAAGTTCATTATTATCCCTTCGATTTTCAAACTCATAAAGGTAAAAGCTGTTTCAAGTTATATTGATTGTGAGGAACGAGCGAAACTTTTAGATTTAAACGTTAACGTCAAATTAAATCGACGTACAGTTATTATAAAAACACTTAATCATTGAAACATAACAATTATTTTGAAACTATATTCTGAAATTAACATTTATCTAAACATTCTAAACTCTATTTTTACTATAATTTATATAAATTATTTATTACTTAAATCATTAAAAATTGTCTTTCAAACAAATTTATAATATAATCTATTATTAATCGAGTTTGATTTTTTGTTTTTAAAAAATGTATCTTAAATTTTTGTAAATTGATTATTTTCTTTGTATCCATTTTTACAAGTATTCTAAATTTTTGATAACCAAGTGCAATGTGTACGAGGTATATTTGAAAAAATTGCGATGGCATTATATTATACCTAACCTATATATGATTTTATCTTAAGACAACCATTTAACACGATTTGCCGTTTCTTCGGTAAAATTATGTCCAAAGCACGGTTTTTCCCAATAGTGCATACATCACTCCAACACGACACACGCCCGTGCGTGTGCATTGCTGACCCTCCGGGTATACGGTTGTGGGAAAGAACACATTACATAAGTCACAAATCACGATCTCTCGCCCTTGTATTTAAGGAAATGTGTTTTCTCACACAGTGGGGGTTGGGAGGTGAGGGCAAGAAAGTTTGCAGTAATGTTTTTGCGGTTAGGGCATTTCGGTGTACATTGGCGATAAAAGATTGCCACTCAAAACATATCCAGTAGAACATCAGCAGAGAGTCTAGTGCAAAATCATGTCTGTAGGGGTAAATTATTCTAAATTATGTATAGACGTAGACTCAGTCACGGGATTAGTCACATCCCGGGGGCGTGCACTTCACCACCCCCTTCCCGTATGCTCTTCACGGCACTTCACGGCTAGGTTTTCAATTTTAATTTTCAACCCTTTCTGAGATGATAATATATTACATGCATTTTTTTTATCTTAGTGCATCGTTTTATTTTTTTTTTTATTTTACGCTACCGCGGTGGCCGCCTCGGGTCGTGTATATTTTTCATTATCAGGTGAACACATAATATACCAGCGTTTATTATAGCCCGGGGAAACTTGTTTACCGATCCCCTCGACCGAAGCGCGTGTATGTAAACGTCATCGGATGGCATATTTTAGACGGAGAAAAAAAAAGCGGTGCACGCGCTGGTTCACTTCACTGGACCGTATTTCTGTTGGCGATGGGGCGATATTATATGGTCGAGAGGGGTAGGTATGTGAGTGCGCACGCACGCGTGTGTATGCGTAGATGAAGAACTGAGGGTTTTAAATAATTGAAAAGGTTAGCATCGCGGCGCATACAAGCGTGTAACTGTATACCTTCACGTGCGCGCCGCCATTATACGTATATAAATATTATACTGTACCACTCCTTTCCCACCAATGTACCGTTGTGTTCACACAACACAATGCATTATGATGTAATAATATCGTCGCCACTGATTGCAATTATTATTACTTTTAGGAAATTCAATGCGTGGAAATTAATACTCACTTTTCTCTATTGCAGAATCGTCTTCGTAATCGTATATAATATAATATTACAATATACCAATGCGTGTCTTGGGTATTTCTGATACATTAAAATATGCGGATGCGTAGTGTATATACGCTATGAATTGTAACGAATAACGTTAAGTAATGTGTGGTTTTACGGTTACTCGGTACCTATATAGGTATCTGTATCGTTCAAAAGCATCATTATCTTAAACATTTTCCTACACGCAAAAAGGGGAAAAGTTGTACGATTTTAATCAATATTTTGAGTATTTTGAGTAATACTGTAATATATTCCATATTTTTTATGAATTAATATACCTACACATATTTCTATACGTACGTAAAGCCTAACAGTGTATAGTTGTTTGTGTTCAACACTATTTATTATTTTTTCCGTTTTATGGTATGCCGATAGTCTTAATACCAATTAGTCACCGTTTTCTGATTCCTGTGATATATGAAACTAATAAAATATAATATGTAGAGATTCAAATGGCGATGTCATTACGGCCAGTAAATCATAAACATTCAATTGTATAGGATAAAGGTATAAAATATAATGAAATATTAAAATTGGTTCTAAATATTGTCCTATATTAGCGATAGTAGTTATTTTTAATAGCGTAAACAACATGAAAGTCTTTTATCATAGACGATGACTAAACTCTTTATTATCTTAAATCATGATTGAAACTAATACTTACCATATTATTACACTAATATTAGACGTATATGGGCATAAAATCGAGATTAAACGTTTGTCTCTGAGTAAATAAATTTGCAAAGAAATAGTTTAGTTTAATCGGTATAATACGACTATAAAAACGATAAAAACATGATGCTTACTGTTTAAAATAAAAATCGATGTTTCTTTTATAAATACAGTATTTTTTAGTTTATAAAAACCGAATTTCTGAAACGATATAAGTAATATGAATTATGCACTTAAAAACTAATGCCATATGCTGATGTGATTTTTGAATATTTACTTAATTGTACTTTGTTAGTTTGTGAGTTTAAACTTAAAAGTTAATCAGTTAATGTATAACTAAATTATCAGAAATAAGCTGGTTAAAAAATAAATAAATTGTACTTTGTAGAATTAACTGATTATATACTGATAACAGTGACTATTAGCGTATGGCCCAAAACGACTAGCATGTACTCAAATATAGACAAAACAAATAATATACAACACGATGTCTAATAATTGACGTTAATTAATTTCATATTTAGCATTCAAAATATAATGTCGAACAAGCATTGCCCATTAAGATTTCAATTTTCAATAGGCAAAAGCAGTGGGTCAGTGGGAAAACTGGATGCGAGTTAAAAAGCCCAACCCTTCGTACCGTATTAAATTAGTTAATAAAAATAATAATAACAATGAAAATATAAGAGAAAAATCCAGCCGGGGGAGAAGTTAAATATCTTCACGGTTAGAAGATCATAAACAATAATATTATAATACTTAACGGTGTAACAATATAGAGTGATATAATAAAACGACATTGTATTGATTTTATTTTGATGACAATCAATTCGTGAAATAGCATTCCATAATTCCAGTTAAGTACAAGGCGTACAATAAGTTGGTAAAACTGAAAAATATTAAAATAATAATCTGTTTTTTATGGAAACAGTATTTTTGTTTTACTCAGTTTTTATTTTCTGTACAGTCCCCTTCTACCTACACAGTTATATTAATATGCAAAGGATTCTTAATAGAGTTTAAGGCTTCAGGCGGATTGAAACACAAACAATGCGTTTTTTCGGTTAGGGAGGAGACCAAAAGAGGGTGAATAAGGATTAAATCTCGTTATAGAAACTTTTGCCCGTATCTAATAACTTGGATGACGTCATAAGTTTGCAATGGAGTTTTAAACAATACATTAAATAGGAATAAAAACAAAACTAATCAATTTGAATCGTTCGGGACAATTATTATCATTATAGTAATTATTAGTCTAGTCACAACACGATAAACGTTAGTTTTCAATAAGCTGCGGTGATAAGTGATAAATGATTATTAATACAAACTAGTATATAACTTCGATAGCTAAACTTTTAAGAGCATATACTTTCGACCGTAAATTGCGCTAACTGTGCAAGGCATAATTTGAACGTAACTCGATTAGAAAAAAAAAAAATTGCATCGATATCGTTGAAATGTCATTTCTGAAACAAATTCTGTGTATTTGTCCTGATCGGATTTCTGTCGCGACTAATGGAAATGTAATAAACAAGTAAACGTTGATTTCCTTCCTTTCACACACCGGAAATGAAGGATTTTTTTTTAGCCTTTCATCGCCACGAAATTGGCTCTCTGACTTTCTGGCATAAACTCTATTTAAAAACAGCACTCGTGACTAGAATTACCTGTTTCAACCCCTCGAGAATTCACTAAGTAAATTTATTAAATATTTTATCCTTTGAAAATGACGTTAGTTATTCGATTGGGCTCCATTTGCCAAAACAGGTAAAACATTTATTTTACAATTCCCATAATGATTCACAGTTCAGATAGACTCGTAAGGGTATATTTTTTTTTTTGCATTTACGTTAAAATATGTATTTAGTTGATTTTACTACTCTGATAAAATTATTTAATAAAAAATAAAATACAAAACAATATTGTTTTGCATTTTGACTTCATAATAAATTTATGTTTAACCTTTGAAACGAGATTCGATAGAATCTCCCCCATGTACATATTTTTTATGTTAACGTTTGGTCGTTTGTTGCAGTTAATTTTTATAGCGATCTAAATTACAAAATAATATTTCCAACAAAAATGATTATATTTATAAATATAATCAATCGGTGCTCTGTTTCGATGGAAAAATATCATAATTAATTTTCATGATTTTTTTAAAATTTATTATCCCAATATACTGAATATAATACTACGGAGGTACGGTAAAGCTATTATTACAGACTAATCAATCCAACGACTGTAATCGTTTTTAGAGCTTAAACCAGTGGGGTGGTAACTATTTAACCAGGATTTATTTGTGTATTTAAACCAAATTCAAATTATACTGGTAATTCAAATTATTTGGAGTCCTTGAAGCGTGTACGATACTATTCCCTAGGAGCAAAATTTTTCAAAATAATAAAATATTCTTCGGACATTTAGAATCGGCGTAAATTATTCGGATGGTTTCCTTTTTTTTTTAAGGAAGTGTCTTTACTGAAGTTTTTTGTAATGCACAAAATAAATCGACCATGCTGTGAGTCATAACTGACAATAAATAAAAAATAGAATGAATAAACAATAATAATAATAATAAGAAGAAGAAGAATAAAAAGAAGAATAAAAGAAGAAACCGTACGCGAGATAGTTGAAGAAATTATGGATGAAGTGCGTGCCAGTTGTGGTGAATGGTGTGGGGGGGATGAAGTGGGAATGGAAGAAAGGCTGATTTTCTTTGTGATGCGGAAATTGACGAGATATCCGGATAATAATAATGGTAATCTGCTTGGTGCTATAAGCAAGATATTTTCTCTCAAAACGCATTTTAAGTATAAAGACCCGAGCCGCAGGTCCGTCACCGAACAAATGGTTGCGGCAGCGGCCGCGACTGAAAAACAACAATAACAATAGCACACCCCCTCACCATCCCCCACTACGCCCGTAAACACCCCCGTAAATATATATTTATACACACACACGCACAAACCCACACCCGCGACCTCTTACCGTCATCGCAATCGGCCTAGCATAGGGCTTCGCATCCTTTTTCAGCTGTTTTTGATAGATGCCTTCGGTTATCGAGGCGCCCGACACGAGTAATTTGCATCTGATGGTGATTGATATACCTGTTCAGTGGCGGAGGAAAATAATAATCAACGTCGAGGTTCGCCTTTTGTTAAAACGCCTCCTGGTGCGTACAAAAGCGCCTCCGCCACCATTATCGTTTAGTAGTGACGAGAGGGTGTGCAACCATCCTGTTGAGAGGACGTCCGGAGAAAAATGGTGGGCAAAGTGTGAGCGTGCTTTTGACGGCCGTATATACAGAACGTTATAATTTCAATAAATTATTGTACCGATGCGGAGATTGATGCGAGTCAACCGGTAACGGCAGGATTTGCCTATTAAGACTTCACCCGATCGGACGGACCGTACTCGCACGAATTCACCACACACCACGTCGCCATCGCTGTTTAGTAATAATAATAATGTAATCGTACTGCAAACGTTATGTGTGTCGGTGCCTCCATTTATTTATAGGTACCCAGCGTGTAATTGAACACGTGGGAAATGTCAAAACAATTTAATAGCGTCGCATTCTAGTCCGGCCAGATTTCAAAAGCTTACTTGATTGATAATATAATTAATATAAGGTATCCAGCAGGTACGTCATCTGCAACGGCAGCCGACGAACAGACCGTGTTTTCCAACTCCCTTGGTGCACAGTGGGGGTGAGCCACGAGTTTCAGTTGAGTTGTAGGATTTTTAGGCACTTTTATAGAGGAGTTTTTTGGTTCGGGCGTGTCAACATAATTATATTGTGTAACTGGGTGCGTACTTGTTTTTATACACTCTTGACCTGAATACTTTTGTTTAGTGCGGAGGCTAAATTCAAATGCGGTTGGTACGGTTTTATTCCATGTGTTAAGGTTGGACAATGATAAGGTTTTCCTGTCGAAAATACAATGGTTTTTTTTATATTTTTCATTACGTTAAGTAAACTAATATCGTTATATGCAAGTATTAAATTAAACAGAGCAGGAAGAATGTATTATTTTTTATTTCGTTTGAAATTTAATTAGTCGCTATATTTATCTTCACTTAATATTTAAACTTTTTGTGATATTTTCAATTTTGTCACGTCGAACAAACAAAGAAAAAATTAATTACATCATTCCACAGTCTGACGTTTATAAAAACAACAACGGTA